>NW_027339416.1:6028-17862 GCF_000331145.2 Cicer arietinum | reverse complement strand
ACTTTATAAAAAAATATGCAGCTTTATATGCAAACTTAATATGGTAACCTATAAGCACAATGGAAAATATGCAGCTTTCTAAACTTTACATCATCTTAAAATAGCCAGTATAAATATTTTAAACTGGGTGACAGCATGAGAGGTCCTTAAACTTTTCAAAACCTGCCAACAGACTATTTTGTCCACCAACTGAACAAAATCATTCTTCGCATGATGTGCATGTGTTCATAAGTATACATGGCCTTTTTTCATTTATCTAAATAAATTTAAAATTAAAAATCAAATAATGTATTCCTTTTTAATTTAATTTCTATTTCTATTGTTGATAAGACAAGCTGAAGATACATAGGATTTTCCCTATTTTCCTAAAACTATATATATGCATCAAAGATCAACTTGCCTTAGACTCGTGTGCCTCTTGCTAAACTTCCACTCCACATATTCTGTTTGACATGTGCCTCTTGCTAAACTTGCACTCCAAATACTCTGTTTCACTTCTACTTAGACCAAAACTATGTGGTTCCAATGTTTGTTTGCACTAAAATACTTCATAGACTTCACTCTCGGCTAAAACCCTAGTTTGACTATCTGCTTAAACTCCACTCTGCAAATTATGGGTGGGGCCAGATGTTCTTTTGGTAAGGACCAACCCATAATCATATCATGTCCGTATATTCTGATCTAATAGTGGTTCCTTCAAAATGGAACAAAGTCTAGGGGTCTATACATTTTTTCTTTTAAGTACAAGTCTAAACTATGTTTCCAACACAAAATCATCCAACAATTTATAAGGTAGTTTTACATATAAAGTAAATAAGGCTTCACACAAAACTTAATTTAATGTTCAAATGCATAATTAAGCATGTGAATAAAGTCTTACAATTTCTTTTGCAGCAGACATTGCAAGAAAACCAGCACCCATCTCCACCTCTTGCAAACCGACCACAACAATGCCAACGTCTGATACAACAGACCCCAACCACGACAAAATTGAATCTTGGAAAGCTCTACCTTGACCAACATTCCATGTGCCAATCAAAATTCTGATATTGTGTCTTCTTGTATAAGTTCCTTTGAGGCCAGCTCTGTTCTTATTATGTTGTCAACAGGGCCTGGGGATGCAATATTCCATCCGCGTATGCCGCCATGAGTGGCAAAGCTATACACAGAACCGTTACCAACAGCCAATTTAAGCACAAGACTATTATGAGCAACCCATCCTGCAATTATATTGCCTTCTAAGTCCAGTACTTGGATAATACCACATACATAGCATACATACACCCGTGTTCCAAAATTGTAGAAGCATTGAACGGCACAAGGGTGGCGATTAAAATCCTGCAAATGGGTTCCACTGCCATCCCACTGCACAAGTAAGCCATTTGTACATCCACTCCAAATCATCCCATCACTTGTTTGCCCAAAGGCTTTTGTTGTTTTAGTATATTTAACAAATGCCCCAGCTACCTTGGTTGCAACTCGACGGACACCATCCGCAGCTCCCATTATTGCATTACGTGACCTCTGCAGAAAATTCGAACTTTGGGACTCGTCTTTTGTTGAGTTGGAAACGAACTTTACCTTCATTTCGTCTTCCAATGCTTGATCCTGCTGACCGAAGACATGTCAGCTCGATTTTCTGGCTGACTGTCGATGTTAAATACTTTCAAAAGATCCTTTGAACGGGGATCCCTTTAAAAGGATGGATTGCAAGTTATTAATATATAAGTTGGAGTAGAGGGAAACACAAAGACTAAACTAAACTAGTAGCAGGAAAGTCCTTAACTTTTCATCACATATGATCTTTCGAAGGGTCAAATAGCTTGTTACTATTGCAGTACTCAATGATAATTGAAGCAACACCATGTTCCGAAAGTTCTTTGGTTGTGTCTCTACTAATATCTTCAAGAAAATCAATGAGACTTCTTGAACCCCATCCTACATAATCCTTTTTCTTATCTCCAACTTTTCCTTTTATTGAATTTAGCTTTTCATGCACTTCTTCTTTCCACTCACCGATTTAACTCCTGATGTGTCATTGAGGTCTTCATAATCAGAAGGTTGAAAGTCACTTACATATCAAACTTCTTTTTTTTGACAGAATTCACTAATCAAATTGAGATAACATAACATAAAAAGCAAGATAAAAAATCAAACTTTACACTATTAGTCCCTCTATGACACATAGAGAAATGAATCACAAACCAAATCAACTAAAATAACATACAAAAATATAAAATAAAAAAACCATTTTCATAAAAAATCAAACTTTACACTATTAGTCCCTCTATGACACATAGAGAAATGAATCACAAACCAAATCAACTAAAATAACATACAAAAATATAAAATAAAAAAACCATTTTCATAAAAAATCAAACTTTACACTATTAGTCCCTCTATGACACATAGAGAAATGAATCACAAACCAAATCAACTAAAATAACATACAAAAATATAAAATAAAAAAACCATTTTCATAAAAAATCAAACTTTACACTATTAGTCCCTCTATGACACATAGAGAAATGAATCACAAACCAAATCAACTAAAATAACATACAAAAATATAAAATAAAAAAACCATTTTCATAAAAAATCAAACTTTACACTATTAGTCCCTCTATGACACATAGAGAAATGAATCACAAACCAAATCAACTAAAATAACATACAAAAATATAAAATAAAAAAACCATTTTCATAAAAAATCAAACTTTACACTATTAGTCCCTCTATGACACATAGAGAAATGAATCACAAACCAAATCAACTAAAATAACATACAAAAATATAAAATAAAAAAACCATTTTCATAAAAAATCAAACTTTACACTATTAGTCCCTCTATGACACATAGAGAAATGAATCACAAACCAAATCAACTAAAATAACATACAAAAATATAAAATAAAAAAACCATTTTCATAAAAAATCAAACTTTACACTATTAGTCCCTCTATGACACATAGAGAAATGAATCACAAACCAAATCAACTAAAATAACATACAAAAATATAAAATAAAAAAACCATTTTCATAAAAAATCAAACTTTACACTATTAGTCCCTCTATGACACATAGAGAAATGAATCACAAACCAAATCAACTAAAATAACATACAAAAATATAAAATAAAAAAACCATTTTCATAAAAAATCAAACTTTACACTATTAGTCCCTCTATGACACATAGAGAAATGAATCACAAACCAAAGTTTGTTTTTCAAGTAGAGATGCAAGTTTTGCGCAGTGCCTCCAAAATCCTTTGTTTCTTTCGACAGTAGCAAATCCACCATCAAAGAAGCATTTTCCACAAACAGCAGCTGGGCAGTAAAAGCACATGACCTTTGATGCTTTTCTGCATATGTAGCAATAATGGGAACCTATAAAAATTATTTAAAGTCATTTAGCATCACAAGAATTAAAAGACATTTAACATATAACACCATTTTCTCAAGCATTTTAGGCATAATTAGGATATGCAGGTTCATATAATGTATAGATTATAGAGTGTTCGAAAACATAACTCGGGCCAGATCACATTTTTAAAAAACATATAAGATTGACAATTGTCATGGCAGTATCAACTGCATAAATACTTAGAGACCAACGAAAGTAAAAGAAATGTATTTGAATGCCGCATTAGTATAGATAAACGTTGAAGCAGCTTACCAAAACACCAATTACTCTCATTCTTCAATAAGGTATTGTCTTTATTCACGCATTTCAGATGATAAGCTTTAAGGCAATCCCTTTAAGCACCACAAATCAATTAACCATAAAAAGAAGGGTCACTTTTGCAAATTTGTGTGACGAGGAAGATGTCTCAGTTGCCAAAGCACATTACTTTAGTCAAAGAAAGGGGGAAGTGATGGAAAAGAACCCAACTCCTATATCCAGTAACGCTGAATTCCATTGAACTATGTACATCAAGTTACATTTTGCTGGAAAAAACACAAAAATAACTCCAAATAATTGTAATTAATTTCAACAACCACATACAACAGCAAAATGTTATGTTCTTATTCTTAAATAACGAAGACAAACATAAATTTTACCCAAGTAGTCAAAACATATTATTAGCAACAATATAACTCAGAAACATATTCATTCCATAGTATCTGCATAAGATCAACAATTATGACTATCCATGACATAGGATTTTGGGTTTTAGTTTTAGGGTTTCGAGTTTAGGGTTTCTGATTTAGGTTTAAGGTTTTCTAGTTTTGGGTTTCAAGTTTAGAGTTTCGGGTTTAGGATTTCGGATTTAAGGTTTCAGGTTTAGGGTTTGAGGTAAGGGTTTTGAGTTTAGGGTTTCATGTTTTGGGTTTTGGGTTTCGTGTTAAGGGTTTCAGGTTAAGTCTTCCAGGATTAGGGTTTTAGGTTTAGGGTTTCAGGTTTAGGATTTTGAGATTCAAGTTTAGGGTTTCGGGTTTAGAGTTTTGGGTTTCAGATTTCGGATTTTGGGTTTTTGGTTCTAGGTATAGGGTTACTAGTTTTGGGTTTAGGGTTTAGGGTTGCATCATTACAATTTCAAGTTTCGGGTTTAGGGTTTCAGGTTAAGCGTTTTGGGTTTAGGGTTTCGGATTTAGGGTTTTGGGATTAGGGTTTTGGGTTTAGAGTTTCAGATTTAGGATTTCGGGATTACGGTTTCAGGTTTAGGGTTTCGGGTTTAGATTTTTAGGGTTTAGGTTTACGGTTTTGAATTTAGGGTTTTGTGATTAGGCTTGTGGGAATAGGGTTTCAGGTTTAGCATTTAAGATTTCGGGTTTAGAGTCTCGAGTGTAGGGTTTACGGTTTTTGTTTCTTGGTATAGGGTTTCTAGATTTTGGTTTAGGGTTTCATGATTAAAGTTTCGGGTTTATTGTTTCGGGTTTAGGGTTTAGGGTTTCAGGTTAAGCGTTTTGGGTTTAGAGTTTACGATTTCGGATTTATGGATTTGGGATTACAGTTTCAGGTTTAGCATTTAGGATTTCGGTTTGGTGTTTCGGGTGTAGGGTTTAGGGTTTTGAGATTAGATTTTTGGGTTTGGGGTTTCGGGTTAAGTGTTTTGGGATTATGGTTTTAGGTTTAGAGTTTCTGGTTTATGGTTTTTGGGATTAAGGTTTTAGGTTTGAGGTTTCGAGTTAAGGGTTTCGGGTTTAGGGTTTGGGGTTTGGGGTTTAGGTTTTCGCGTTTCGGATTTTGGGTTCTAGGTATAGGGTTTCTAGTTTTGGATTTAAGGTTTCGTGAATAGAGTTTCAGGTTCAGGGTTTCAGGTTTCAGGTTAGGCGTTTGGGGTTTAGGGTTTCAAATTTAGGATTTCAGGTTAGGGTTTCGAATATAGATTTTTGGGTTTAGGATTTCAGGTTTAAGTTTCGAGTTTAGTGTTTTGGATTTAGGGTTTTGGGTTTAGGGTTCCAAGAATAAGGTTTCAGGTTTCAGGTTTCGGATTTCGATTTTAGAGTTTCGGGTTTAGGATTTTGGTTCTCGGGTTTAGGGTTTCAGGTTTAGGGTTTAGGATTTTGGGTTTATGGTTTTGGCTTTAGGGTTTCGAGTTTAGGGTTTTTGGATTTAGGTTTAAGGTTTCAGTTTTAGGGTTTTGGGATTAAGGTTTCCGATTTATGGTTTCGTGTTTAGGGTTTGGGGATTTGGGTTTCAGGTTTAGCACTTAGGATTTCGGGTTTAAGGTTTCGAGTTTAGATTTTTGGGTTTAGGATTTCGGGTTTATGTTTCGAGTTTTGTGTATCGAGTTTAGGGTTTCGGATTTAGGGTTTCAAGATTAGGGTGTCAGGTTAAGGGTTTCAGATTTCGGTTTTAGGGTTTCGGGTTTACTATTTTGGTTTTCGAATTTAGGGTTTCCGGTTTAGGGGTTAGGGTTGAGGGTTTAGGATTTTGGTTTTAGGGTTTTGGGTTTAATGTTTCGAGTTTAGGGTTTAGGGTTTCTGGATTTGGGTTTAAGGTTTCAAGTTTAGGTTTCAGGATTAAGGTTTCTGATTTAGGGTTTCGAGTTTAGGGTTTCATGTTTTGGGTTTCTGTTTAAGGTTTCTAGTTAAGGGTTTTAGGTTTAGGGTTTCAGGATTCAAGTTTACTGTTTCGAGTTTAGGGTTTCCAGTTTAGAGATTCTGGTTAAGAGTTTTGGGTTTGGGGTTAAGGGTTTTAGGTTTCGGGTTTTAGGTTTTTTGTTTTAGGTATAGGGTTTGTAGTTTTGGGTTTAGGGTTTCGGGATAAGGGTTTCAGGATTAGGGTTTAGGATTTAGGATTTTTGGTTTTGGGTTTCAGTTTTAGGGTTTTGGGTTTAGGATTTCTAGTTTAGGATTTTGGGTTTAGGGTTTCGAGTTTAGGGTTTCTGGATTTAGGTTAAAAGTTTCTGGTTTAGGGTTTCGAGTTTTGAGTTTAGAGTTTGGGGTTTAGGGTTTTACAATTGAGGTTTCAAGTTTAGGAATTCGAGTTAAAGGTTTCACGATTAAGGTTTCAAGTTTAGGGTTTCGAGTTAATGGTTTCGAGTTTATGTTTTCATGTTTTGGGTTTTGTGTTTAGGGTTTAGGGTTTCAGGTTAAGTGTTTCAAGATTAAGGTTTTAGGTGTAGGGTTTCTGGATTAGGGTTTCAAGATTCAAGTTTAGGGTTTGGGGTTTACAGTTTTGGGGATTTAGAGTTTAGGGTTTAGGGTTTACGATTTACGGTTTAGTGTTTAGGGTTTACGGTTTACAGTTTAGGGTTTGATTTAGCGTTTAGGAGGTTTAGGGTTTTAGGTGTAGGGTTTAAGGTTTAGGGTTTCGGGACTCAAGTTTAGGGTCTGGAGTTTAGAGTTTTGGGGACTTAGAGTTTTGGGTTTAGGATTTACGGTTTAGGGTTTAGGATTTAGGGTTTCGGATTTAGGGTTCTGGGATTAGGGTTTCAGGTTTAGCATTTTGGATTTCGGGTTTAGGGTTTCAGGTTTAGATTTTTTGATTTAGGGTTTCTGGTTACGGGTTAAGTGTTTTGGGATTTAGGATTTTTTGGTTTCGGGTATAGGATTTCTGGTTTCGGATTTTGGGTTTAGGGTTTTGGGTTTAGGGTTTCGAGTTTCTTGATTTAGGTTTAAAGTTTCTTGTTTTGGGTTGAGTTTCGGATTTCGAGTTTTGGTTTTAGGGTTTAGGGTTTCATGATTAGGGATTCGAGTTTAAGATTTTCGGTTTCAAGTTTGAGGTTTGGGGTTTAAGTTTTCGCGTTTCAGTTTTTGGGTATTGGGTTTTTGGTTCTAGGTATAGGGTTTCTAGTTTTGGGTTTAGGGTTTATGGTTTCATGATTAGAGTTTTAGGTTTAGGGTTTCAGGTTTCAAGTTAAGCGTTTCGGGTTTAGGGTTTAGGGTATCAGGTTTAGGGTTTTGGGTTTAGGGTTTCTGGATTAAGGTTTAAGGTTTCTTGTTTTGGGTTTCGAGTTTCGGGTTTCAACATTTAAGTTTTAGTTTTAGGGTTTCAAGTTAAGGGTTTCGTGGTTAGGCTTTCAGGTTAAGTGTTTCAGGATTACGGTTTTGGGTTTAGGGTTTCAGGTTTAGAGTCTCGCGATTAAAGTTTAGGGTTTCGGGTTTAGGATTTCGGATTTAGAGTTTTTGGTTTCGGGTTTAGAGTTTTGGGTTTCGGGTTTAGGGTTTGAGGTTTGGGGTTTAAGTTTTCGCGTTTCAGTTTTTGGGTATTGGGTTTTTGGTTCTAGGTATAGGGTTTCTAGTTTTGGGTTTAGGGTTTATGGTTTCATGATTAGAGTTTTAGGTTTAGGGTTTAAGGTTTCATGTTAAGCGTTTCGGGTTTAGGGTCTCGGATTTAGGGTTTTGGAATCAAGGTTTCAAGTTTAGCATTTAGGATTTCGGGTATAGGGTTTCGAGTTTAGATTTTTGTGTTTAGGATTTCGAGTTTAAGTTCCGATTTTAGTGTTTCAGGTTTAGGGTTTCGGGAGTAAGATTTCTAATTTAGGGTTTCGAGTTTAGGGTTTCATGTTATGGGTTTCGTGTTTAGGGTTTTGGGATTAGGATTTCAAGTTTAGCATTTAGGATTTCAGGTTTAGGATTTTGAATTTAGATTTTTGGGTTTAGGATTTCGAGTTTAAGTTCCGATTTTAGTGTTTCAGGTTTAGGGTTTCGGGAGTAAGATTTCTAATTTAGGGTTTCGAGTTTAGGGTTTCATGTTATGGGTTTCGTGTTTAGGGTTTTGGGATTAGGATTTCAAGTTTAGCATTTAGGATTTCAGGTTTAGGATTTTGAATTTAGATTTTTGGGTTTAGGATTTCGAGTTTAAGTTCCGATTTTAGTGTTTCAGGTTTAGGGTTTCGGGAGTAAGATTTCTAATTTAGGGTTTCGAGTTTAGGGTTTCATGTTATGGGTTTCGTGTTTAGGGTTTTGGGATTAGGATTTCAAGTTTAGCATTTAGGATTTCAGGTTTAGGATTTTGAATTTAGATTTTTGGGTTTAGGATTTCGGGTTTAAGTTTCGAGTTTAATATTTAGGGTTTCAAGATTAGGGTTTCAGATTAAGCGTTCCAGATTCGGTTTTAAGGTTTCGGGTTTAGGATTTTGGTTTTCGTGTTTAGGGTTTAAGGTTTAGGGTTTAGGGTTTAGGGTTTTGGGTTTTGGGTTTAGGATTTCGAGTTTAGGGTTTCTGGATTTAGGTTAAAGGTTTTAGATTTAGGGTTTCAGGATTAAGGTTTCGGATTTAGGGTTTCAAGTATAGGGTTTCATGTTTAGGGTTTCGAGTTTCGGGTTTAGGATTTAGGGTTTCGGGTTTTGGGTTTTTTGTTCTAGGTATAGGGTTTCTATGTTTGGGTTTAGGGTTTCGGGATAAGGATTTCAGGATTAGGGTTTCAGGTTAACGGTTTTAGATTTCGGGTTTAGGGTTTAGGATTTAGAATTTTTAGTTTAGGATTTCAGGTTTAAGATTTCTGGTTTAGGATTTTGGGTTTAGGGTTTCGAGTATAGCGTTTCTGGATTTAGGTTTATAGTTTCTGGTTTCGGGTTTAGGGTTTCGGGTTTCAATATTAGGGTTTCAGGTTAAGGATTTTGGGTTTCGAGTGTCGACCTTAGAGTTTCTTAATTTAGGTTTAAGGTTTCTGGTTTTAGGTTTCGAGTTTCGGGTTTTGGGTTTCGGGTTTCAACATTAAGGTTTCATTTTTAGGGTTTCAAGTTACGGGTTTCGTGTTTAATGTTTAGAGTTAAGTGTTTCAGGATTAGGGTTTTAGTTTTAGAGTTTCAGGTTTAGGGTGTCGGGATTCAAGTATAAGGTTTCGAGTTTAGGGTTTCAGGTTTAGGGTTTAGGGTTTACGGTTTAGGGTTTAGGGTTTAGGATTTCTGGTTTAAGTTTCGAGTTTAGTGTTTCAGGTTTAGAGTTTTGGATTTAGGGTTTCGGGTATAGAATTTCTTGTTTAAGATTTTGGGTTTATGGTTTTGCGTTTAGGGTTTAGGGTTTCGACATTAAGGTTTCAATTTTAGGGTTTCGAGTTAAAGGTTTCGTGTTTAGGGTTTCAGGATTAGGGTTTTAAGTTTAGGGTTTCAGGTTTAGGGTTTCTGTTATCCGGTTTAGGGTTTAGGGTTTAGGATTTCTGGTTTAAGTTTCGAGTTTAGTGTTTCAGGTTTAGAGTTTTGGATTTAGGGTTTCGGGTATAGAATTTCTTGTTTAAGATTTTGGGTTTAGGGTTTTGCGTTTAGGGTTTCGAGGTCCTGGATTTAGGGTTTAGGGTTTCGACATTAAGGTTTCAATTTTAGGGTTTTGAGTTAATGGTTTCGTGTTTAGGATTTCAGGATTAGGGTTTTAAGTTTAGGGTGTCAGGTTTAGGGTTTCGGGTTTACAGTTTTTGGTATCGGGTTTAGAGTTTTGGGTTTCGGGTTTAGGGTTTGAGGTTTGGGGTTTAGATTTTCGCGTTTCGGATTTTGGGTTTTTGGTTCTAGGTATAGGGTTTCTAGTTTTGGGTTTAGGGTTTCGGGATTCATGATTAGAGTTTCAGGTTCAGGGTTTCAGGTTTCAAGTTAAGCGTTTCGGGTTTAGGGTTTAGTGTTTTGAATTTAGGGTTTCGGGTTTAGGGTTTCGAGTTTAGATTTTTGGGTTTAGGATTTCGAGTTAAAGTTTCGAGTTTAGTGTTTCGGGTTTAGGGTTTTGGGTTTAGGATTTCGGGTTTAGGTTTCCAATATTAGGGTTTCATGTTAAGGGTTTCGGATTTTGGTTTTAGGGTTTCGTGTTTAGGATTTTGGTTTTCGGGTTTAGGGTTTCAGGTTTAGGGTTTAGGGTTTAGGATTTTGGGTTTAGGGTTTAGGGTTTAGGATTTTGGGTTTAGGGTTTCGAGTTTAGGGTTTCTGGATTTAGGTTTAAGGTTTCAGGTTTAGGGTTTTAGGATTAAGGTTTCTGATTTAGGGTTTCGAGTTTACGGTTTCATGTTTTGGGTTTCTTGTTTAGGGTTTTTGATTTGGGTTTCTGGTTTAGCATTTAGGATTTCGGGTTTAAGGTTTCGAGTTTAGATTTTTGGGTCTAGGGTTTCGGGATTCAAGTTTAGGGTCTGGAGTTTAGAGTTTTGGGGATTTAGAGTTTTGGGTTTTGGATTTAAGGTTTATGGTTTACGGTTAACGGTTTAGGGTTTAGGATTTAGGATTTAGGGTTTATGAGGTATAGGGTTTTGAGTTTAGGGTTTCAGGTTAAGCGTTTCGGGTTCAGGGTTTAGGGTTTCGGGTTTAGATTTTTTGATTTAGGGTTTCTGGTTACGGGTTAAGTGATTTGGGATTTAGGATTTTTTGGTTTCGGATACAGGATTTCTTGTTTCGGATTTTGTGTTTATGGTTTTGGGTTTAGGGTTTTGAGTTTCTTGATTTAAGTTTAAAGTTTCTTGTTTTGGGTTGAGTTTCGGGTTTCATTTTTAGGTTTTAGGGTTTAGGGTTTCTTGATTAGCGATTCAGGTTTAAGATTTTCGGTTTCGAGTTTAGGGTTTTAATTTCTAGTTTAGGATTTTGGGTTTAGGGTTTTGGGTTTAGCGTTTCTTGATTAAGGTTTAAGGTTTCTTGTTTTGGGTTTCGAGTTTCGGGTTTCAACATTAAAGTTTTAGTTTTAGGGTTTCGAGTTAAGGGTTTCGTGGTTAGGCTTTCAGGTTAAGTGTTTCAGGATTACGGTTTTGGGTTTAGGGTTTCAGATTTAGAGACTCGGGATTCATGTTTAGGGTTTCGGGTTTAGAGTTTTGGGTTTCGGGTTTAGGGTTTGAGGTTTGGGGTTTAGGGTTAAGGGTTTCGTGGTTAGGCTTTTGGGTATTGGGTTTGGGGTTTAGGTTTTCGCGTTTCAGTTTTTGGGTATTGGTTCTAGGTATAGGGTTTCTAGTTTTGGGTTTAGAGTTTATGGTTTCATGATTAGAGTTTTAGGTTTAGGGTTTCAGGTTTTAGGTTAAGCGTTTAGGGTTTAGGGTTTAGGGTTTCGGATTTACGGTTTTGGAATCAAGGTTTCATGTTTAGCATTTAGCATTTCAGGTATAGGGTTTCGAGTTTAGATTTTTGGGTTTAGGATTTCGAGTTTAAGTTCCGATTTTATTGTTTCAGGTTTAGGGTGTTGGGTTTGGGTTTCAAGATAAGTGGTTCAGGTTAAGGGTTTCGTATTTCGGTTTTACGGTTTGGGTTTCGATTTAGGAGTTTGCTTTTTGGGTTTATGGTTTCAGGTTTAGGGTTTATGGTTTAGGATTTTGGGTTTAGGGCTTTGGGCTTCGAGTTTAGGGTTACTGGATTTAGGTTTAAGGTTTCAGGTTTAGGGTTTCGGGATTAAGATTTCTAATTTAGGGTTTCGAGTTTAGAGTTTCATGTTATGGGTTTCTTGTTTAGGGTTTTGGGATTAGGATTTAAAGTTTAGCATTTAGGATTT
>NW_027339416.1:0-967 GCF_000331145.2 Cicer arietinum | reverse complement strand
CTCAGAATAAGAGCATTGACGATCTCGTTTTGAACGCTGGCGCTGCCGGTGGTGCCGTTGTTGCCGTATCTGCTCCTGTCGTTGCTGCTGCTGGTGGAGCCGCTGCAGCTGCCGCACCTGGCGCCGAGGCCAAGAAGGTACTGTTAGTAATGCTTTATATTAGGTTTCTGTCTTAAGGGTTATATTTAGTAATGATATATTATTGATTGATGTTTTAACCTAATACTATTGAAACTTCAATTGTAAATTGAAATTTGTGTACATTTTCAAGTTTGGATGATCATTTCATAGAGGCTTTGTTGAATGTAGTGTTAAATGTATACCTCGATGTTCATGATCATTTCATAGAGGCTTTGTTGAATGTAGTGTTAAATGTATACCTCGATGTTCAACAGATTAGACAATAATTAGTGGGGTTTAATTTTTTTTAATGCGGGTAGACTGTAACCCTTTTAGATGTATCAAGACATGAAATAGACTTAATAGTTTTTGAGAACACATAGAACAGATTATTTGTGCTTGCTGTATTTTTTTTTTACTTGTCACTTTTATTTACCGAGTCCTGTTTCTGGTTTCTCTGAGCCCAATTCGGAATATTTTTATGTAAACCTACTGTTAAATTTTGTAATTTCGCTGTCTGAACGACAACAAAGATATTAATTGCTTTATGGTAACAAGATTGTAATTTGATTGTTGTAGTTTCATTGAAATTTGGGAATTCAACTATCAACTGTAGCTTAATAGTTCTTTGAGTGTAATTATCAACAATTAGTAATGCTTTATATTAGGTTTCGGTCTTAAGGGTTATATTTAGTAATGATATATTATTGATTGATGTTTTCTTTGGATAAGTAATTAAGTCATTATAATTTTCAAGCAGCGGAAAAGTTCTCAATCCATGAAATCAAAATATTTACATAACAAAAGTAGTACAGTCTTCCAATTTAAAAATAAACGCAACCCAAAA
>NW_027339415.1:103741-125319 GCF_000331145.2 Cicer arietinum | reverse complement strand
TAATTAAAATAGATTCTATTAAATCTAGATAAAAAAAAAAAAAAGACAAGATAATTTAAAATAGAATCTCTTAAAACAAAAAGAGAAAACAATTTCAAAAATATTCCTGTTGCAGCTTGTTTTCTTGATCTACTAAATAAATTAAGGAAACTTTTGAGATGAGTCATTATTAAATGACTCTACCAGCATTCTTAGGAGATAACCCCTTGAATAGTACATTCTATTAGATAAATATAGAATAACAAATTACTAAAAAGATTAACAGAAAAAAGAAAATATACGAAGAAATTCGCCCTCCCCCCACATATTTTATAGCCTCTCCCATAAAAAAACTTGAAATACCAACTCCATTTGGAATTCCATCAATTATTTGTCTATCAAAAAAATAATTGAATTTAGCTAACTTTTTTACACTCGCAATTAAAGATACTTCCAAAAAAGCATCTATATAACCACGATTATATGACCAATCGTATATAATATTGATTATTTTATCAGCAATAATTTTTTTAGGAAGACCTTTTTGAAATAAATTACATAAGTTTAAATTTTGTAAAGAAGAAAAAACGGGTTTATAGAAAAAAGACGCTATTAATATTCCGAAAAAAGCTATACTCACTGAAAAAGTTGCATTTGTAAAAAATTCATACCAATCCACAGAATTTTTTGAGTTTTGATGTAAAAGGTCTATAGACGGAATTAACAATTTAGATAATATATCCAAATCTATTCCTTCTTGGCTGAAAGAAATTCCAACGGACCCAACGAAGAAAGTAAATAGTACTAATACAAGCATCGAAAATAGCATAGTATTGTCTGATTCTTGAGGGTAAAAAAAACCAATGTTTTTAATACCAAAATGGGTACTATCAAGAAAAAGACGTCTTATGCTTTTGACATTTCGATTAATTCGATGTGAATATGCCCTCTTCTGAAAAAAAGAAGTCCTTTCATTATTATTCATTGTTAATAACGCTAATAAATGAATTTTCTTTTTTAATTTTTTTTTTTCTTCTTTGCCCCATAAAGATATTGAATAGAATGAACTGTTTTTCTTTCCGTTGAAATGTTGAAAATGAACATTTAAATATCCTTCAAAAACAAGTAAATAGATTCGAAACATATAAAATGCAGTTAATCCTGCTGTCGAACAAGCTATTATTGCGAAAATTGGTGAATACAACCAACTATCATTAAGAATCCCATCCTTGGACCAAAAACAAGCAAAAGGTGGAATACCACAAAGCGAAAGTGTACCTATTAAAAAAGCATTTTTTGTAATTGGTGCATGTTTTGTTAACCCCCCCATAAGAACCATATTTTGACTTTTATCTGGAGAATAGCCAACAATAGCTTCCATGGAATGAATAATGGATCCAGATCCTAAAAACAACAATGCTTTTGAATAAGCATGGGTAATCAAATGAAATAAAGCGGCTCGATAAGAGCCCATACCTAAAGCTAAGATCATATAACCCAATTGAGACATTGTCGAATAGGCCAAATTTTTCTTAATATCTTTTTGAGCAATAGCTAAAGTTGCCCCTAATACTACTGTGATTATACCTATCAAAGCTATTCCACTCATTATGGAGGGTATAACTATGAAAAGAGGAAGAAGGCGAGCTACAAGAAAAATTCCTGCTGCTACCATAGTAGCAGCATGTATAAGAGCGGAAATAGGAGTAGGACCTTCCATAGCATCTGGTAACCATACATGAAGAGGGAATTGGGCAGATTTGGCAACCGAGCCGCAAAATAACAAGAGAGCACACAAAGTAACAAAAAAAATATTAACCTCATTCTTATAAATTAAGTTATTGAATATTTGAAATAAATCACGAAATTCCAAACTACCCGTTATCCAATAAAAACCTAAAATTCCTAATAATAAACCAAAATCCCCTACACGATTAGTTACAAACGCTTTTTGACAAGCATTTGCCGCAATAGGACGTGTGAACCAAAAACCTATTAATAGATAAGAACACATTCCAACCAATTCCCAAAAAATATAAACTTGTATCAAATTTGAACTAGTAACTAATCCCAACATTGACGTATTAAAAAAACTCAAATAAGTAAAAAATCTCAAATAGCTTTGATCATGAGACATGTAACTATCACTATAAATTAGAACCAAAATCCCAACTGTCGTGATTAATATTGACATAATAGAAGTAAGTGAATCGATCAAGTAGCCAAACTCTAAAGAAAGATCATTATTTATAGTCCAAGACCATACATATTGATAGATCGAACTGTTGTTGATTTGATGAATAGATAGATCGATCGAAAAAATCATAACTATCGTTAACAAAAAAATACTAGGAAAAACCCACATACGGCGAATATTTTTTGTTGCTGTGGGAAAAAATAGAAGTCCGACCCCTATTAAAATAGGAACTGGAAGAGGGATGAAAGGTATAATCCATGACGATTGATGTGTATATTCCATACAAAAAAAAATAAAGAATAAAAAATATTTAGATTCTTGATGAATTTTGTTTCTTATTCGTTTGTTTTATCTCTTTTGTAAAGGGGTTCGGTTAATAAAAAAGTGGCTATATAAATAGAATTTGATATTCTTAATTATTCTGAATCTTTGCACAATCGTTCCAATATTGGAAAGTACAAACTCAAAATCGGCCAATAACCAAATTCCTAGTAAAAAAAAATGATTATTAGTTATTATTAATTTAAATTATATTAATTATAAGTAATATGAATTACTTTATTAGTCTTTTTATATATATATATATTTATTAAGAAATAAAAAATAACTAATAATTTTAGTATTAATTACAATTCATAAATAATAATAAATAAGGAATAAATAATTACACCAAAACGAAGAACATTCGTTTTTTTTGATATAAATCATAAAAACAATAGTTCAAAAATGAACTCATTGATTTTTTTACATTACAATAAAAAGAGATCTATATATATCTATTCTCTATGTTTGTAAAAATTTTGAAAAGGTTTATATTATAATATTCCATGTTTTTACTTTATATAGAAAAAAAAAGAGGTAATTCAGATAGATAAGATATATAGCTAATTACAGAATAATTTGTTTTCATTTACAGAACAAATGTCTTTCACATTGAACAATAGCAATGAAAAAACTATTCTAGTTAGATGGCAGTTCCAAAAAAGCGCACTTCTATATCAAAAAAAAAAATTCGCAAGAATTTTTGGAAAAAAAAGGCATATACGACAGCATTGAAAGCCTTTTCATTAGCTCAATCCATTTTTACAGGTAAATCAAAAAGTTTTTTTTTGTAACAATAAAAAAAAATGAATTAGCTCGATTCAAAGAGTATTCTTTAATACTCATTTTATACTAATACTAATATAGAATATAGATTCTATATTTAGAATATATATAATATATTCTAAATATAGAATCTATACTATAATTTTTTCAATTTTTTGAATAAAAGCAAATTAATATATCTAAAATGAAACACTACATTCAAAAAATTGAAATGCATTTCTTTAGAGTCATAAACAACTACAAAAAAATGTCGTTTTTCATTTCTGGATTGAAGTCAGAATTTGATAGTTCTAGTTCCAACAGCACTGTCTAAACTACGAAAAACCTTTCCCTGTCGTTGTTAAATTTGAATGGAAATGAAAAAAAAACAAGAATACAATTTCATATAGAAATCAAAACGTTCTATTTATTTATATATATATATTAATTACTATACTTATAGTTAATTATACTTATAGTTAATAAAAAATCATTCTATATAGAATCTATTTCTATATTTTCTATATTCATATATTTTCGATATTCGAAAATATTTAAATTTATTTATTATTTTTAATTTAGAATAAATGTTTAGTAAAGAAATGTACTAAATACATAACATATTGAACTTTAATGGATTTTTGCAATCTCGACGATTGACTAAAGAATCTGTTATTATGATTTCGAGTAAGCCGCTATGGTGAAATTGGTAGACACGCTGCTCTTAGGAAGCAGTGCTAGAGCATCTCGGTTCGAGTCCGAGTAGCGGCATGGTATACTATATTCTAAAAATTCTAAAAGAATAAGTCCTATAATGAATTCCATTCCCTATTTTTATTCCCAGTATTCATACCTTTTTTATTTTCATTATAGATATTTATTTTCATTATATATATATATATGATATTTTCAACTTTAGAGCATATATTAACTCATATATCGTTTTCCGTCATATCCATTGTTATTTCAATTCATTTGATAACCCTATTAGTCAATGAAATCGTAGGATTATATGATTTGTCCAAAAAAGCTATGATAATAACTTTTTTCTGTGTAACGGGATTGTTAATTACTCGTTGGTTTTTTTCGGGCCATTTACCATTTAGTGATTTATATGAATCCTTAATCTTTCTTTCATGGGGTTTTTCAATTTTTCATATAGTTCCTGGTTTTAAAAAGGATAAAAACCTTTTAAGTACAATAATTGCACCAAGTGTTATTTTTACCCAAGGCTTTGCCACTTCGGGTCTTTTAACAAAAATGCATCAATCCGTAATATTAGTACCAGCTCTACAATCCCATTGGCTAATGATGCACGTAAGTATGATGATATTAGGCTATGCAGCTCTTTTATGTGGATCATTATTATCAGTGGCTATTTTAGTCATTACGTTTCAAGAAATCATCCAAATTCTTGGTAAAAGCAAGAATTTGGATTCTTTAAATAAATCGGTTGATTATGTTGAAATAAAATACATGAATCTGAATGAAAGAAACAATTTTTTACGAAAAACTTCTTTTTCCTCTTCTATAAATTATTACAGGTCTCAATTTATTCAACAATTGGATCGTTGGAGTTATCGTATTATTAGTCTGGGTTTTCTCTTTTTAACGATAGGTATTCTTTCAGGAGCAGTATGGGCTAACGAGGCATGGGGGTCTTATTGGAATTGGGATCCAAAGGAAACTTGGGCCTTTATTACTTGGACCATATTCGCGATTTATTTACATACTCGAAAAAATAAAAAATGGGAAGGTGTAAATTCTTCCATAGTAGCCTCTATAGGATTTCTTATAATTTGGATATGTTATTTGGGGATCAATCTTTTAGGAATAGGACTACATAGTTATGGTTCATTTACATCTAATTGAATTTAAATGAGTAAAGAACCTGAGAAATACAAATATGGAAAGCATAAAAATATATACTTTCCATAAATCGTCGAGAACCCTTTCAATCAAGTAATGTAATGATTCAAGGGGTTCTCACAAACAACAAACATATTCGATTACAATTCTAATTTTTTTTAAGTAAATCTAAGGGAAAAATCCCATTTTCATTCATTGGACAAAGGTTTTTTTCTCTTTTTGATTTATTGGTTTTATTCATTTATTCACGAAAACCATCTATCAAAAATTAGATAGAATAGCTTCAACCTTGTCAACCGAGAATGAGAAAATGAAATCTGGATAAATACCAATACCTATTACGGGTATAAGGATAGAAATCGAAATAAATAATTCTCTCGGCCCAGAATCAAAAAAATAAGAGTTTGGTGTATTAAAAAACTTGTATCCATAGAACATCTGCCGTAAGATAGATAATAAATAAATGGGAGTTAATATCATTCCAATCGCTGTTACAAAAGTAATTAGTATTTTCATCATGAAAAGATATTTTTGACTAGTAATTATTCCAAAAAAAACTATCAATTCTGCAACAAAACCGCTCATGCCCGGCAATGCAAGAGAAGCCATGGATAAGATAGTGAAAATCGTGAATATTTTTGGCATTGGGATAGCCATTCCGCCCATTTCGTCAAGATAAAGAAGACGTAGTCTATCATAACTAGTTCCTGCCAAGAAAAAAAGCGCAGCCCCAATAAATCCATGAGATATTATTTGCAAAATGACCCCGTTGAGCCCAGTATCACTTATAGAACCAATTCCTATAATTATGAAACCCATATGAGAGACCGAGGAATAAGCTATTCTTTTTTTTAAATTGCGTTGACCAAAAGCTGTTAAAGCGGCATAGATTATTTGAATAGAACCTACTATCATTAACCAGGGGCAAAATATGGAATGAGCGTGGGAAAAAAATTCCATATTAATTCGAACCAACCCATATGCTCCCATTTTTAATAAGATTCCGGCTAAAAGCATACAAGTGCTGTAATGTGCCTCTCCGTGGGTATCTGGTAACCATGTATGTAAGGGTATAATCGGCGATTTGACAGCAAAAGCAATAAGAAATCCTATATAGAATATTATTTCTAGCACCACGGGATACGATTGATTAGTTAATGTTTCAAAATTTAATGTTGGTTCATTAGAACCATATAAACCGATACCCAGAACTCCTATTAATAAAAAAACAGAACTTCCTGCAGTGTACAAAATAAACTTTGTAGCTGAATACAAACGTTTCTTTCCCCCCCACATGGCTAAAAGTAGATAAACTGGAATTAATTCCAATTCCCACATGATGAAAAAAAGTAAAATGTCTCGAGAAGCAAATGGTCCCATTTGACCGCTATACATTGCTAACATCAGGAAATAGAATAATGGGTATTCTCGAGTAACCGGCTGAGCCGCTAAAGTGGCTAAAGTAGTTATAAATCCCGTCAGTAAAATAGGTCCTATAGAGAGTCCATCTATTCCCAATCTCCAGTAAAAATCAAAAAAATTGATCCATTTATAATTCTCCGTTAGTTGAATAAGTGGATCATCCAATTGGAAATGATAACAAAATGCATAGGTTGTTAGAAGTAGATCAATTAAGCATATACAAATGCTATACCACCTAATTACCTTATTTCCCCTATGAGGAAATAATAAAATTAAGGAACCCGCGGCTATTGGCAAAACTACAACTATTGTTAACCAAGGAAAATTATTCGTGATAAAAATAAGATACACTTGGGCCAGAAAAACCCGTGCTCAAAATAAAATAGAAAAAAAGATTTTTCTATTTTATTTTGAGCACGGGTTTTTGCCAGTAAAAAAACGTATTCGTGTGGTGTTTTTTGAAACGTATCAATAAGCTAGACCCATACTTCGAGTTGTTTCATGCCATAAATAAACTCGAACACTTAAGAAATCCGTTGGACAAGCGGACTCACACCTCTTACAACCAACACAGTCCTCTGTTCTTGGGGCAGAAGCTATTTGCTTGGCTTTACATCCATCCCAGGGTATCATTTCTAATACATCTGTGGGACAGGCTCGGACACATTGAGTACATCCTATACATGTATCATAAATCTTTACTGAATGTGACATTGTATCTATAGTAATTTTTTAACATCAAAAAAAAAATTATCAATCTAGTAAACTCGTAAATGAATCATATATTTTTACACCAGATGAATCAATGAATCAATGATTTGTCAGAATATTGTTAATCAAAAAAGACGTCTAGATAAATTTATAATAAGCATATAGAAGAGGACCAGGATACTTTGATTTCTTATGATTTAGCAAATGCAAACAGGATCATAAGTTGTGGAGCATATATACTAATATGAATTGATAAATATTACATTATTTGAAATTCCACTTTTTTTATTTGGATTATGTTATGATTTATGCTATTTATTCAACAAATTCGATTGATTGATACGGGTTGATTTTCTGTTACGATAAATGGAGGAAACAATAGCTAGTCCGATAGCGGCTTCAGCGGCTGCAATAGCTATAACAAAAATTGAAAAAATATTTCCTTTTAATTGGCGATTATCAAAAAAATCAGAAAAAGTTACGAGATTTATATTAACTGCATTCAGTATAAGTTCAAGACACATAAGGGCTCTAACCATATTTCGACTCGTGATCAATCCATAGATACCAATAGAAAATAAATAGGCACTCAAAACAAGTACATGTTCGAGCATCATTGACCAACTCCTTATTAATTTGGATTCATTTCAATATGAACAACAAACAATTCAACGGATTCGATTGACTAAAGAATATAAAAAGTCTGGAACAAAAGAATATATATATCGGCAATAAAAAAAAAGTGGAATGTGGATTTATGTTATTAGTTCTCTAAAGATTTTTTACTGCCGAGCTACAACAATTGTACCTATCAAAGCAACTAAAAGAATTATTGAAATGAGTTCAAATGGAAGAAAAAAATCGGTTGATAAATGAATTCCAATTTGTTGACTAGTACTTATCAAATCTTGCTCGATAATCTGATTTGGTCTTGTAGTCCAAATAATTCCGTACCATGATGTATCTGGAATAGTAGTTACTAGTGAAACAAAAATACTTGTACAAACTATCAAAGTAATTCCATCCCCGACGGTCCAAAGATTAAAATCTTGGTAATATTCTGAACTATTCATGAACATCACAGCAAATATTATTAAAATATTAATAGCTCCCACGTAAATAAGTAGCTGTGATGCAGCTACAAAATGGGAGTTTGATAAAATATAGAATAAAGATATACAAACAAGAACCAGTCCCAACGAAAAAGCAGAAAAAATGGGATTGGTAAGTAATACTACCCCTAGACTTCCTAATATAAGACCCGATCCCAGAAAGACTAAAAGAAAATCGTGTAGCGTTTCAGGTAAAGCCATTATATGTAAAAAAAAAAAAAGACAAAGAAATCGTAATTTCATGACCTTATTGATATGACCAGGAAAAAAAAATTATATACTTAAATTTTTCTTTGCATTGAAAAAGAATCCCAAGGAGTTTGAATTGATTATAGTTACAGTTATATAATCAATGTCATTCCAGTATTTATACTAAAAAGAGGAGGAGTTGTTTGAAACTATACTAAAACGAAAGTTTAAAAGTAGATATAATATATAGAACGATTTTATATTATTTATTAAATATTTAAAATTTTTATAATTTCGATAATATATTTATGTATTTGATTTACGAATATATTGCTATAATATAGAAGAGAATATAGAATATTTATAATCTGATATCGAATATTTATTCCATTTTTTATAATATTTTAAAAAATTCATAATATTTTATTTAGATTATTCTATATATATATTATAGATATATATATAGAATATTCTTTTTTTTTTTTTTTTATAAGAATAATAATTCTAGGTAATTCAAAAAAAAGTTTATTTTTTTATTTGAATTGTTCGAATTGTATAATCATCAATTACAGACATTGGTAAACGGCCCAAAGCTATTTGATTATAATTCAATTCGTGACGATCATAAGTTGAAAGTTCATATTCTTCAGTCATTGATAAGCAATTTGTTGGACAATATTCAATACAGTTACCACAAAAAATACAGATTCCGAAATCAATACTGTAATTCAGTAATCGTTTCTTTCGAATATCAGTTTCCAGTTTCCAATCAACAACGGGTAAATCTATAGGACATACACGAACACATACTTCACAAGCAATGCATTTATCAAATTCAAAATGGATTCGACCGCGGAAACGTTCCGGTGTGATTAATTTTTCATAAGGATATTGAATAGTTACAGGTAAACGATTTGCGTGAGATAAGATAATCACGAAACTTTGACCAATGTACCTTGCAGCTCGGACTGTTTGTTGACCATAATTCATGAACCCAGTTACCATAAGGAACATATCGTAAATATCTATGAATATTTTTGTTTTATTTCTTTCTCTTATTTGAGACAATGGAAGATCCACCCTTTACAGTGAAAACAATTGAGACGAAGTTGTTAATAATAGATTACCGAGAGAAATAGGTAAAAGAAACTTCCATCCAAGATTTAATAATTGATCCATTCTTAGCCTAGGCAAAGACCATCTTGTTATGATCGAAACGAATAAGAAAAAATAAGTTTTAGCTAATGTAATAAAGAGATCAATTGTAGTTCCAAAAACTCCATATGTTTTATTTATTTCAAAAAATTCAGAAACGAATATGTACGGAATAGAGATATTTGAACCGCCCAAGTAAAGAACTGTTACAAATAATGAAGAAATTAATAGGTTTAAATAGGAAGCAACGTAAAATAAACCAAATCTAATACCCGAATATTCAGTTTGATAACCCGCTACTAATTCTTCTTCTGCTTCTGGTAAATCAAAAGGTAATCTTTCACATTCTGCTAGGGAAGAAATTAGAAAAACGATGAAACCCATAGGTTGACGCCACAAATTCCATCCCCAAAAACCATATTTTGATTGCGCATCAACTATATCAACTGTACTTAAACTGTTAGATAATCCTAGTCGATGATAACATTACTGTTCCCATCTCTATTACAGAACCGTACATGAGATTTTCACCTCATACGGCTCCTGGAAAGCCTTAAATAAATCTAAGGACCGGGCGCCAATTATTTATGTCTTGATATATCCCTAAGATATATAAGATTTGAATTTATGGGACGGTTCTGAATTAGACCAATTCAATTCTGTCTGTTGTAGAAATAATGAAATAAGAAAGATAAATCCATTTGAATAAATTAATATAAAGATATAATAAGGTACTTCTGAATTGATCTCATCCCTTAAAAATCAAAATTTGAATTTGTTGAGTAATAACTGAATTGCTCAATAAAATACTCTTTTATAATTATAAATAACCCTCATAATTTTGAATTACGAAAAATAATTACACATTCGTTTCTTAATTATGATATGAATTTTATCTCTATGAATATGAATATGGATATAAGAAATCAAAAACGAAAAAGAAATCTGTTTTTCGTTTTTGATTTCTTGTGTTTTTTTCGTTCCTATTCTTCTTTTTTGTGCCATAAATAAAGGGACTTACAAAATTTGAAAGGATTTTTCCGTTCCTGATAGTAATTTATTTAATCAGTGGATGGAAGCATACTCTGGATCGGAGTTGTGGGGAGTATTGCTTGATTTTTTCTACCAACTTAAAGCCCCAATTAGTATTCTTTTTCTATTATGTGTAAATTTCATTTTGGATAATTTACAAAATCTGCGTTACTAATCCTTTGTGTATCTTGGTGTTTCTAACCATCCACTTCTTTTTTTATTAGCCACCTTATTTATGTTAATACATCGATGAAAATTCATAGAAATAGTAACTAAAACTAAATAAGGTTGGTCTTTTGATCCCGCTTCAAAACTGGATGACAAATTATCCAATCTTGGGTTACACAGCCCCTTCTATTTATAATTTTATTTCACTTCATTCTTATACATAGAAAATGAGACTCAATATTTTTACTGCCATTTAAAATACCCATACTAGCTATTAATTATAAGTAATATAAATATAGTATTCATAAATTTTATTCAATAGAAGCTGTTTTATTTCACTCATATAACTATCTAATTTAGTTCTTCAATCCGAATTGCAAAAAAGAAAATAAAGATAATGACGGTTTCTATTCAATTTATTCGACTCGTTTGCTTTATATTACTATAAAGAAAGAGAGGGGCATAACAATAGCATCAAATACCTTTTTCTGTTTCAACGAATCACACGTAGAGATATTGATAAGACACATAGAGTTAATGGTATTTCATAACTAATTGATTGAGCAGCAGCTCGTAGACCACCCAAAAAGGAATATTTATTATTTGATCCATACCCTGACATAAGAAGTCCGATGGGAGCAATACTCGAAATAGCAATCCATAAAAAAACACCGATATTAAAATCCGATAAAACAAAGTTATAGCCAAAGGGAATTACTGAATAGCTTATTAGAATTGATATGACTGATATGGATGGTCCTATACTGAATAAACGAATATCTCCCCTAGATGGAATAAGATTCTCTTTAAATAGTAGTTTTGTTCCGTCTGCTAGAGCTTGAAGAACTCCAAACGGACCGGCGTATTCAGGTCCAATACGCTGTTGTATCCCCGCAGATATTTCTCTTTCTAACCATACAATTGCTAGTACACTTATTGTGATTCCCAATACAAGAATCAAAATAGGTACAAGTATCCATAGAATTCCATAGACCTCTTTTAAAGATTCCAATCCGGAAAAAGAATTTATATCTTGGACTTCCGTTGTATCAATTATCATTTCAACGATCAATTTCTCCCATAATGATATCTATGCTACCTAGTATTGTCATAATATCAGCCAATTTCATTCTTTTAACTAATTGAGGAAGAATTTGCAAATTGATAAAACCTGGTGGACGAATTTTCCATCTCCAAGGAAAACCATTCTGATCTCCTATTAGAAAAATTCCTAATTCTCCCTTGGGAGCCTCAACTCTTACATAAAGTTCTTGTTTTGGCAATTCAAAGGTCGGAGACGATTTTTTACCAATGAATCGATATTCAAAATCATTCCATTCTGGCTCCTTTTCTCTATCAAAGCTGCGAATTTCTAAATTTTCATACGGCCCACCAGGAATTCCTTCCAAAGCCTGTTGAATAATTTTTATGGATTCCATCATTTCACCAATTCGAACTAAATAACGAGCTAATGAATCTCCTTCTTTTTGCCATTGAACTTCCCAATCAAACTCCTCGTAACACTCATAATTATCAACTTTACGTAAATCCCATTGTATTCCGGAAGCCCGAAGCATCGGTCCTGATAAGCCCCAATTTATTACTTCCTCTCTACCAATAATACCTACTCCCTCAACCCGTTCTAAAAAAATAGGATTTCGCGTAATAAGTTTTTGATATTCAATAACCCTTGTTAAAAAATAATTGCAGAAATCAAAACATTTATCTATCCAACCATAAGGTAGATCAGCTGAAACTCCTCCGATACGAAAAAAATTATGCATCATTCTCATACCTGTAGCAGCTTCAAATAGATCATATATTAATTCTCTTTCTCTAAAAATATAGAAAAAAGGAGTTTGTGCACCAATATCTGCCATAAAAGGTCCCAGCCATAGTAGATGAGAAGCTATACGACTTAACTCCAACATAATTACTCGTATATAGCTGGCTCTTTTAGGTACTTGAATATTTCCCAATTGTTCTGGTCCGTTTACGGTTATTGCTTCTGTGAACATAGTAGCTAAATAATCCCAACGTGTTACATAAGGCAGATATTGTATAATTGTTCGGTTTTCCGCAATTTTTTCCATACCTCTGTGTAAATAACCCAATATTGGTTCACAATCAATAACATCTTCACCATCCAGAGTAACAATAAGTCGAAGAACACCATGCATTGATGGGTGCTGAGGCCCCATATTGACTATCATGAGGTCTTTTCTTGTAGTTGGGACATTCATAGGTTTTTCCTCGATTCATTCTTCCATGAATCGTTAAAAAAAAAGTTCATCAAAATTCAGGATCTAATAAATCGAATAATTAAAAATGACTCTTGAAATTAACGAATTTGTGAATCCCGAGTATTCAACTCACTCATTAACTTTTCAAAACGTCTTTTATCTCTCTCTAACAAATAAGACAGTAGTCCTTGCCGTTTTCCCAGAATTTTACGTAAACCTCTTTGAGATAAATAGTCTTTTGGGTGTAATTTAAAATGTGAAGTAAGTTTTCGTATTTTATTAGTGAAATTGACTACTTGAAATTCAACTGATCCCGGGTTTTCTTCTTCTTTTTTTTTTTGTGAAATAAAAGGTATAAATAAATTTTTTATCATAAAATGAAATGAAAGCTTTTCTCTCCCCCTGCTTTTTGGTAGATATTTTTATTGATCAGTAATAGTAATGACACGAATTTTGAATTTTGTATATAAAAAAATCTTAATTTACTTAACAATTCTGAATTTCTTTTTTTTTTTTTATTATTATAATTATATATATATATATATAAATTATATATTATAATTTATATATATATATATATGTTCGTATATCAGATAGCGGATATGTTACGAGAAATATTAGGATAAGGGTAAATAGAAGAGAAATATAGATTATCGATCAAATTTTCAATCGAGGATACATACGTATCCTTAATAGACTGAAACGACTTCCATTATGGGTATCAAACCAATAGCGATTCATACAAGCTAAATCTTCTAATCGATAATTTGGCCAAAGAAATAATTTCAAATTCATTAGTTTTTTTGTTTCGCTATCAAAATCGTTATTTTTAGCCAAAACTTGAGAAAAATTATTTATTTTATTCTCATTGTAATTTTTTCTCTTTCTATGCAAAGCCTTTCTAGAATTCAAAGAAATTAGAATTCTCAATTCTCTACGGCGTCTAGTGGAAAAAAGATTTTCAGGAACAAGCAAATCATAATGATTTTTATCTTTATTTTTTCTTATCTTTTGATCAACACGACTTTTATTCGAGTTTCTTTTTAAAATATCGCGCCTACTCTTATGAATCAACGGTAGACTTATGGTTTGATATATAAAAAATTGTTCCAAATTTTTTCTAGACACGCGAACAGGTTCAATAACAAACGTAAGTTTATCAAACAATTCGGTATTGTCCCTACATTCTGTAGTAGCGAAATCCGTAGGATTATTAACAAGAATCATAGACTCTATATCTAGGTCTCCCTGTTTAATAGACTTTATAAAAAATTTTTTCATTTTTTTCAATCTAAATAGGAGACAATAGAAGTTGATATTATTCATCATGCTTTCTTGGAAATCAGTATCACAGTTTAAATAAAAACCCAAATATTTGTCTAGTAAGAAATCTCGTTCTGCCTTTATATCCTTTTGGGTTCGATTTACCAAAGTTTCATCGTTTGTTTTTCCAAAAAACCTTGAGAGAGATAAGTTAAGATCTTTTCCACTCGCGTATTCTTTAGTTCCTAACGCTAAGTCATTAGTAACGCCTTTTACTTCTTTTCCATAAAACTGCAAAAAAAGTGATTTTCTTGGTACGATCCAAGGATTCTTCTTATATGCATTATATAATATATTTAATTTTGAAAAGAACCAAGATCTCGGATTCGGTTTCCGTTTCCGTATGGTCTTTTTCTTGATTTTTACATCCCTTATCCTCCTTAAATACTTTCTCTCCAGATTTTTTTTTTTTTCTCTAATATCATCTTCTACTATATCTCTAATATCATCTTCTACTATATCATTAATATCATCTTCTACTATATCATTAATATCATCTTCTACTATATCATTAATATCATCTTTTACTATATCATTAATATCATCTTTTACTATATAATTTTTGATACAGATATTGCTTATTGTAGCAAATAATTCGTTTTTAGACGTGTTGTAATTATAAGAAATCGCTTGGTTTTTGTTTGCTTGCAATGGTGGTCTATATCCAAAAATAGATGCTTTTTTATTATCTACATAATTCAGAAATTGATAAGAGAAAAGATCATATCTATATTGTTTTTGAGTTTTTTTTTTTTTTTCTAATAAGTCTACTTGTTGTTTTGTGTAAAGACTTAATTGACTTTTTCCATATGAATCATATTCAATTAAATCTTTATTTTGAGCCACACGATGTTCATTGATTTTATTTCTCCATTTTTTTGATCCTAATTTCGACCATATGTTCAGAGGTAAATCATATTGATAATGAATCTTTAACCAACTTGTCCATTGATTCATTGCAGAATCGCGAAGTTTATTATGTCCTAATTTAGAATCGGATATTGCCCGTATTCTCGAAAAATAATTCTTTATTTCATCCTTAAGAAAAATAGATCTTTCATGTTCATGAGATTCAAAAATAGACCTGAACTTATACTTATATTCATTACTAACTTGGATTTGTGCTAATTTAGAAAATACATATCCTTGTGACAAATAAGGTACGTCACAAGAATTCTCTGAATTTAGATTCGTAATATTGCAATATTTGTCTATACTCGACATAAGAGGAATTGGATTTTTTTTATCAAATGTTTGTTCATTTTGTTTTTTATTGGAAATAGATTTATTTACATTGAAAATTGATTCAAGAAAATCGAGAAAACGTTGTCCATGGATCCTAGGAATACTAATGATATATAAAAGGATATCTATGTATATCCTTTTCATGAAAATTTGTAAAAAAGAATAGGATTTACGGATTAATCGAACAGTTCTTCTTTTTAATATTTGGAAAAGATTTTTTTGTAATTCTAATCTTTTACCATCATAAGTTAGTTTGTTCGAATTCAAATTTTTCTCTGAAGTTATAATCTCCTCTTTGTTTTCTTCTGTCATTTCTTCTGTCATTTTTTCTATTTGTTTTATTATTCTGGTTGTTTTAACATTAAGATCTTTTATCCTTGTTTCTGTGAATGAAGAATTTGTCAAATTGATAGATTCAATTATAACGGGTGATTCCCCAATCATTGGGCTATTCGTACTTATTATTGAATTTGTTGTACTTTCTTCAGTTAATTCATCGCTTTTTTGCACCCCAAATAGACAACTTTTAAGAAAACTTTCCATCTTAAACTTTTCTATGTTTTCTAACATGGTTCGAAACCAGTCTTTTCCTTGATGCAAAACATCTGCAACTAGAAAAAAACGCTTTTTCAAATCTTTTTTCCAGTATTTTGTTATTTTTTTAAAAATGGGACCCAAAAATGCAAATGGATTTGGGACATGATAATCAAGGTACGATTCTATTTGTGTTCCATAAGCTGTTAAAAACCATAAGTTTTTTTTTTTAGTCGATCTTTTTTTTTTTTTCAGTGGATCTTCTGTTTTTTCAGTAGATCGTACCTTAGATTTGTGCCAAGGTTTCAGAACAAAAGGAGATAAGATCCTTATCTGAATACCGTCATAAAACCAGTCTTTTGGCAATTTCTTGTCAGATACTGGAACGCCCTGATAGGTGCATTTTATATGCACTTCTTTTCTCCAATCGCTAATATCTTCTAACCATTCGGGGTCTTGCAATAAAAGGATACGAATGATATTTTTCGTTATTATCAATGAAGGTAATATAATATATTTTCTAAGATTTGATTGGAATAGTAATACAAAACTTCTAATTCTTAGACCATATAAAATGCTTTCCCAGGATTCTTCTATTTCGTTAAGTCTGCTTTCAGCCTCGTCTTTGTTTTCCTCTTTGTGTTTGTGTTCCATCCTTTTCTGAAAAGCCAAAAATTCCGAATTGTCCGTACCAGGTTTCCTGAAATATTCTTTCCAATATTGCAATATATCATCATAAAGCTCACCAAAAAAGAACGGGTAGTCATCTATTATCTCCAAAAAAGTTGGAGAATGGGCATTACTTTGAAAGAATTTCCAAGTAACTGTTTTACGCCTTTGAGGGCGCATAGATCCTTTAATTATCCCTCGGTTGAAATCCGGTTCGCGTGAATATTTTACTAGAGAAAATTCCGTCTCTGGGTGCAATTTAGGCGAATTCCCATTGTCATCAATATTCGACTTATGTTTATTTTTAATACGGAAATCCAGTGACTCTGTTTGAGCACTAAAAACAACTACACGTTCCGCTCTTGCACAACGAATCTCAGCCTCCGCTGCTGAGCTTTCCGTCAGTTGCTGCACTTCGTCAATTAACTTGTATGACCATCGAGGAACTTCTTTCTCGATTTCGTTTATTTCAGTACAATTTGTGCTATTAAAAATGGTTTTATTCTTCTCATCAGTTCTAATTGCGTCGAATAAGAATTCTTTTTTTATTTTTTTTTCTTCGGAATATTTTTTTACTTGTTCATGTTCTGGAAATAAATAAAATCTGTCAAAATTTAAACTTGATACTGGTTTTTCTGAAAATTTATTGATTACATTAAAAAAAAAACCAAATTCATTGAATAAAAATTTTCTATCAAATCGATCTATTTTCTGTTCCAATTCTGGATCAATTTTCTGTTCCAATTCTGGATCAATTTTCTGTTCCAATTCTGGATCATTAGTATTACTAGAAAGAAGGAGACCGTGAATCTTATTTACGAAAATGGAATTTCTTTCTGGTGGTGAAAAGTTTTTTTTGATTTCTCCGCGAAAACGTCCATTCAAAAAAGGATCATATATTTTAGTTAAATATTTATTTTCCATGTCATCATTACACAATCTAACTGAGTTTGCAAATACATCCGGAGGACTCAAATTCTTATAGTTCTTATCTAGAAATTGGGCCCTTTTAAAAAATTCATTGATTAGTTTCTTTTTTTTTTCATTATGATTGTAGCTCCAAAAATTAGACAATTCATTATCATTATCATTATCATTATTGGAGATTTTATCTTTTGTGAAGAGATTCATTTTTTTTTCCATCATTTTCTGAAAAATAGATAAACTAGGTGGATACGTGAAAGAGATTCGTTCTTTTCCATCACTTTTACATATATGAAAAAAAAATTGTGAATTTTCATCTCTTACAACGTTTTCAAAGTGCAAATTTTTTATATATCGCAATGGCCGAATCCATCGTTGATAATCGAAAAGAGTAGTTACAATGGGTTTTCCCAATTGCAAGTTTTGATCCGATTCCTTAATGTTGTCAAAAATTTTATCTTTTTCCGAAAAAAGATAACTAAAAATATTTTCTGCTTTTGCTTTTCTTTGAACATCGATTTCGCTTTTAGCATCCATATCCATATCCTCATCCTGATCCTCATCCTGATCCTCATCCTGATCCTCATCGTCTTGTTCTGCGATTTTCGCAGTACCAGTAGTATTACGATAAAAATAAGGAGCCGGTATTCTGCCTAAATAGTGAAGAAAGATAACAAAGACAAAAACTACAAATATTTGACCCCCATAATATCGCAATTGTAAGAGAATGTATTTATCAAATCCCATAATTAGCTTAGTTAGCTTAGATTTGATCGAACCTTTTTGCTGGAACCAGACTATTGGGAATCCCATTAATTTCATCAAAAATATGTGACCAATTAACCAACCAACAAAACTACTTGTTAAGAATAACAATTTATTGTTGGACCGAAAGAGACAAATCTGCAGTAATCTTATTAAAATTGAACTTTGGAAAAGAAGAGGGTTTATTAACTGAAACAAAAAATTGGTAAAGAATTCTTTAACAATATTGAATTTATGTATTGAATTTGCATTATCGTATCTGGGATCCGAATAGAAGTATTTATTATTTTTCTCTACGAAATGAAAGAAAATATATGGTAGAATTAGGACAGTTATTGTATGAGGTCTATTCAATGCTAAATGCAAAGGCGCATAATAGATTGATATAAACATAATGAGGTATCCCGTAATAAACCCGGTTGTTGCTGATACTACCATCTCGGTCCCTTCGTTCCTAACCCGGGCTCGAATAATGAAGAGATAAGAGGGCCCTATGCAGAATGTGGTCAAAAATCCATAATAAAGTCCGGTCACAACGGCCGAATTCATTATTTTTAGACAGAACGGCACTAAATATTTTAGTATAAATGATCGATACGTCATTGTAAAGCAACCTCCATGTTTTGCAGTTTATTGTTATTTTTTGAGAATTTAAAAAAGATATTCTTTTATGTTATTTTGTTTGTACTTTTTCCGTATTCGATGTGTTATTATCGAATATTCTTTTATGATATTAGTACGGCCTGTACTACAATGATGCTGTCCATAAATCAAACGATTTCGTGAAGAAGTTTTGTATAAATGTATCGCCATGCTATTAAGTGTATTTTTATTTAAGTTCTTTTCTTTCTAAGAGGTGGAATAGAATAAAATAACCCGGTTGAAGGGTTAAGTGTATTTTTATTTAAGTTCGTTTCTTTCTAAGAGGTGGAATAGAATAAAATAACCCGGTTGAAGGGTAATGATCAATAGAATATTCTTTTATGTTATTTTTTTTTTTTGTACTTTTTCCGTATTCGATGTGTTATTATAGAATATTCTTTTATGTTATTTTTTTTTTGTACTTTTTCCGTATTCGATGTGTTATTATAGAATATTCTTTTATGATATTATTAATATTTTTATAGCATATTATTATATTCGATGTCTTATTATATGATAATTAGTATTTTTCAACTATTTCTTTCTATATAGAAAAAGATAGACTCCAAAGGATATCTCTTATCTCTCTTATGTCTCTTATCTCAATGACTTGAATTAGTATATTGATGGAATATAATGAAATAGACCCACTTTTAGGTTACCTATGTAATGAGGGGTGGAACGGAGCGATTACGAAAAAGTTCGGGGGGTTATGAAGGAAACTTTGGTCTCATATTGGTAATGGGTTGAGAACAGAAATAGAACTCTATGAGAGAGTCTTACTTTTATTTTCTTTCTAAAAAAAAAAAAGAAAATATATTGTAAATATGAAAATTTTAGGACACCTATAAATATAGTATATCAAATTCAATGAATCTGCATATTGATTTTTTTTTTACGTCTCTTAATTCTTCGGCTTGGGCAGAATAGCAGATCAAGTGAAGGATTAGTAGGATAGCAAAAATGCGTTCCTCGTCATTAATATGTTTGCTCATGGTAATTGTGTGTGGCCTCTCGGGAGAATTGATGACTGCATAAAAAATGCACTTGCTATTGCTAGTACTAGTACATCTTAACTTCAAAAATTGAAGTGATTAGCCCCGGACTGTAGAACAATGGAGTATTCCAAAACGACTAGAATGTAATAGAAACAAAGACAGGGGTAACGTGTTACCTACTCTTACTTAACAAGCGAACCTTTTCCTTCCCAATTTTTGAATTCGGAATGAATCAACTCTCCCCAAATAGGATTTGAACCTACGACCAATCGGTTAACAGCCGACCGCTCTACCACTGAGCTACTGAGGAACAACGACAAATTCTATTCGATTTCGACAAAATACCCATACCTAAGTTTCATAGCTCTCGTTCCACTAGGCCGATCATGATTGATTTTCCTACCCCCAAGGGCCTTCCCCTTTTAGCCAGTTGTGGGCGAGGAGGGATTCGAACCCCCGACACCGTGGTTCGTAGCCACGTGCTCTAATCCTCTGAGCTACAGGCCCCACCCTGTCTCCATTTGATCTGTTCCCCAGAGTATCACCTTCCCCCTCCATTTTTGCTTAAGAAAATGTTAAAGCGCCTGCCTCTCTCTCTATAAGAATAAGAACGGTACGTTCCGAGGTGTGAAGCGGGAGAGATTGGATTTTATAATTGGGGTTTTTAATAAGACAACCTTTTCATTCTTATTCCCTTTTTGAATAGGGATAGGAAATAAGAATGAAAAGTGTTAAGCTTTTTTTTTATCATCCTGGCGCCGAGCTATTTTTCCGCAGGGCCTCCCCTACAGTATCGTCACCGCAGTAGAGTTTAACCACCAAGTTCGGGATGGATTGGTGTGGTTCCTCTACGCCTAGGACACCAGAATATCGAACATGAACGAAGTAAAGGCCTGAGAAAAAAAGCATATTGACACTGTAGGGGACACCAAAGTCCTCCGCCCGTCCATCCCTATCTATTCAAGGGATGGGGGACAGAGCTTTTGGTTTTTTCATGTTGTCAAAGAGTTGAACAATAAAAATAGATGGCGAGTACCTGATCGAATTGATCAGGTCATGTAGGAACAAGGTTCAAGTCTACCGGTCTGTTAGGATGCCTCAGCTGCATACATTACTGCACTTCCACTTGACACCTATCGTTAATGAAAAACGGCTCGTCTCGCCGTGACCTTCTCTTGAATTCTCAAAACTTCTTTTGCTCCATCCCCGCAGGGGCAGAGAACCCATCGCTGTTTCGGCTGTGATACCGAAGGCTCTGGGGAAGTCGGAATAGGAGAGCACTCATCTTGGGGTGGGCTTACTACTTAGATGCTTT
>NW_027339415.1:22500-92500 GCF_000331145.2 Cicer arietinum | reverse complement strand
GAATTTTTTTCTTAATTCAACTCTTATCTTACTAACTGGAATTAAAGAATTAATAGATCTGTTCCATCCAAAATGGGAATGCGCTAAGGTTATGAACTTATAATCTGACGATCGAATCGATTCCATGATTATAAGTTCATTCCATTTAGGAGTAGGAATAGTCATATGTTTTTTACATATCTATTATTATTTCGGACCCTATATGAACCCTTTTGGTTTCTATTGAATCGATAAATAGGTTTGTTTTATTGTCCATTTTTTTGATAGAATATATATAAGGTATGTATTTCTCAGATAATTCAAATCGAACTAATTGAATGTCCGACTCGGGCCTATATGACATGACAATCAAAAAAAATACTCAAAAACTCCACCTTTATCATATATTACATACATAAGACTAGATAGATATCATATTTATGGAATATAATAAACTTTGAAGATGCCTTGGTGGTGAAATGGTAGACACCCGAGACTCAAAATCTCGTGCTAAACAGCGTGGAGGTTCGAGTCCTCTTCAAGGCATAATATGGAGATCTCGTATTGAATTGTAATAAGTTCGCCAGCAGATCGCCAAATTTTGTTGATCGTCTTTGTCGAATGAATGGAGAATCCATTTTGAAATCGTCCAACCGGCACCCGCCCCGAATATATGATTCAATAGGAATCACACAGGGATACAAGAGAAACCTCTCTCCCTCCGTAAACCAACGGGGATAAAGTACATTCCTTATTCTATTTTGGGGATTGACGACTTACCAATCCAATGACGTTCGCACACAACATTTCAAAAAAGGGGTACTCTATTCTCGTAATTCCATAATAGATGCCTGTTGGCATGCCAACCTTCCTTCTCCTTTCATGACCTATCCGAAAACAAAGAAAATTCTTTACTTAATTAGTGATGAATATCGGAATAGGACAAACCATCCCGTGGATCTCTTTGTTTGCTTCACAAGAAAACAATTAGAGTTAGGCTTGGTCAACAGCAATGTGTATTATCGATATGGGGTATCTTTCAATTGAAAGATACTCCATATCGACTTGAAATGAATAGAAAGAAAGTCTCTATTTTTTTTAGTTATTCACTTAAACCGATGATTCGTTATTGGAACAGATAGTAACAGCCATTTCGTCTGGGAAAAGCCATCTTTTTTTCAACAATGTCTTTGTGATTTGATCCAATAGGGTTCTGTTAGATAGGAATAGATTTGATAAATATTGATAACTCTCGGATAGAATATTAGAACGTAAAAATCGATTTGATAATGAACTATTGGTTCTAAGCCATCTCTGGCGATCAATCAACAATTCGAAATACTTTTCTGGCGTATTTTTCCTAAACCAGCGTTTATTTAGATATTTCCAATAAATTTTTTTGGTTTGTGAAGTCAAAAGTATCCTTGATATCTCTTCATCTGCAAAGAATTCTCGATGTGAAAACACAGAGACAGAGGGATCATCTTGGAATAGCAAAAATAGTGGATCCACCGGGTCCCAAATGAATTTGCTTATTCTAAAAACGCCCCGTTCTTTGGAAGATCTATCTCGTGTCTGGTACTGCATGGTTACATCCTGCAAGACCTCTGAATCATTTTCTTGAAGCTCATCCTCTTCATCATAAATCATCTGCTTGTCCCGAAATGACCTTTCCCAATAGGGAAATCCCAATTCATTGGACCTTTCGCTACAATCAAATATAAAATCCCAAGGGCGCCATAGTCTAGGAGCCCAAACTATGTGATTGAATAAATCCGCCTCTAGAGGTCCCGGGTCGAGGACTCCTTCCCCTTCTTCAAAACCCGATTCATATTTTTCATAGAGAAATCTCTCATCACGGATAGAACGAAATCCATTTTGAATCATATTTAATGGGTTTCTTGGTTTGGGCCGAAGAAGGGATATCACTCGATCATTATCAAACGGACTTTCTTTCGGTGAGGATTCCAGCAGAGCGCTTTCTACTTCTAATAGGCCATGAATTAGATCAGAATCATTCTCAATGAGTCTATAAGAAGTGATCCCGTTTTTTTCATTAGGTCCGGGTAGAGACCAAAGGTCTTGAGCGACGGATCCAGCAGAACAACTCAAAAGATATAGAAGTATCGTTAATTTCTTCATGCTTGTTCCAAGTTCGAAGTAGAATCTGTACAAATAAGAATCCCCCCCCTGACATGATTTCTTCTTGATATAGATCGATATAGGATCTAGGGAGCAATTACTTAAAAGTAAATTTTGTGAAACAGCCCTTCCTATCTGATAGAAAAGAATCCCATGATCCTGAATCGATCTTATCTTAGATCTAAAATCCCAAGTTTGTCTATGAAGAGCAGATCGAATTATATTAGTGTCTATAATCGATTTCTTTTGTATAATACTAATTGTTAGGGCCTCATTGGTAAGTGCTACAAGATCTCGTAGATTAGAACTCAGAGTTATGGACCCGAATCCATTAGTGTGGAACATTTTCTTTTCCAAGTGAAATCCCCTAGTATATGAAAGAGTGAAAAAGTTCTTTCTTTGTTGTGGACTAAGAAGCCTTCGTATCTTAATGCATGTATTCAATTTATTCGTAGCTATTAGAGCGGGATCTACTTTTTGGGGAATATGAGTCGAAGCAATAACAAGATTATTTCTAGTAGAACATGTTTCAGAATCCCCGGAGAGATAGTTCACTAATAAACCGAGAGATAAGTCATTCGACTCCTTCCTATCCAGATCATGAATGTTTGGAATCCAAATTATGCAAGGAGACAGTGCCTTTGCTAATTCGAATTGAAGGGTGAGATAAAATAGGTCTAGTTCCGGCCTCATATCCCTAGATATTGGATGCTTCATACTTAGAAACTTCAACTGTCTATCAAAGTTACGGTCGATATCGTCACTATCATTCCTATCGTAATTATAGCAACTACCCTCATTACTAGGTAAAAGACTATAAATGGTACCCTCTCTATCATCAAAAGCACTCTCCTCATCAGGATCAATAGTGAAACCCTTAGGATAGTTATCCAGGAACTTGTTTATAAATATTGTAAAGAAAGGAACATAGGAGTTTGTCGCTAGATATTTGATCAAATAGGACCGTCCAGTTCCTATCGAACCTATCACTAAAACACCCCTAGAAGGGGATAGGTCTAAGCGGAGCGAAAAGGGTTTCCCCTGAGATGGGAAATCTAAACAACTAGGCCCAGGCTGGGTTTCTGAATAAGCGATTGTCTGATAATGAGCAAGGAATATCCGTCTTTCTGCTAAGCAGGATGTATTAAACTCATAATTCATTAGATCCTTTTTATGAATGTCAATTAAATTTCGTAAGTAAATTGTTCCCGGTTGCTCAATCATTTGATAACCAGAGTTATTCTTTGATAAATGATCACTATGAGTCAGACTCAATAAAATTTGATCAATCCTTTTTTCTGTCGTTAAGGTAGAGAACTGAACCAAGAATTCTCTTTCTTTATCAGCAATGAAATCACTGTTCAAGATCCAGGATTCTATTTTATCATCAAGCCAATCACTATTCACGTTTTTTCTTTTTCTTATCACGGAATAGATCATTTTACTTGTATGACTTAAATGTCTCGTATTTCTCAAAAAAGCGATTCGATTCATGGGATTTGGTATAATACTTATGAGATCGATGATATTAAAATATTTCTTCTTCGAACGTACAGATTTAACCCCATAAGCCGGATCGCCACCACTTAGCATGTTACCGCCAGAATAAGAAGCTCGTATTTCTTTTAGAAAACTTCCTAATCCTTCCAGAGCAACTAGAAAGATATCTTTTAACCCGAACGAATTCAGTTCGGATGGAGGATACGTATCCAAAAGTTTTCGTAACTCAATCATGTAGGATGGAATCATAAAAGATTTGACCTGTTCAAACTCTGCCTGTAACTGACTAGAGAATCGAGAAGTAACAATAAGATGTCCCAGGATGAGATATCCAGTAATAAGAAGAAAGAAAAGAATTAAAAATTGCAACTCTTGAATATTTAGCGATCTCAGATGTGTCGATATGAATGGTGACTCATTATTTACATGATAAATTTTGTCGCACAACTCCAGAATATAATTATGTAACCACTTACTCGAAATCGCACTTATAGGATTCCGTTTTAAAAGAAGCACTTTTTCCCGAAGAATTCGCTCAGATTCATACATAATATCATTAAAAATGTATACCAATTTTAGAAATTTAGGATTTCTATTTAGTATCCTCAATAGGTCTGAAAAAGCATCTCTAAATATCAATTTTATATTTATGTGCCCTGTCGAAGTAAGTAACCATGCTATTATATATGGGTAGAATCGTTTCCATTTTGAGAAAGACCTCTTTCTTTTTTTTCTTTGTTTTTTTCTTTGAAAAGCTCTATCCATATATCCTTTCGCAAGGCGTTTGTTTCGACGAATGCGTTTTTTCCTCTTTTCGGATGGTAAATATTTCTCAGAATATGGAATGTCAATCAAACCTATGTTTGAATTGAAATTGAGATACTGATGCAAGTTCTTCCCTTCTGAATTAGGTAGATTCCTATCAGAAAGAGGTTCACAATACGTTCTTTCAAAATTGACTATTTCTTCCTCTGTTAGAGGTATTCCAGAAATGTCTTCGATTGAGTAAATAGCTCTACGAACCAATGGATCAGATCGAGTTGGAAAATGGAAAGATTTGTACAAGTTATATTCTTCATCACCATTTTGCGGAAAATTGTTAGGTATCAATATCTTAGATACCTCTAACTCGATTGGTGAAATAGTATCTTTCTCCAAAAAAACATCTTTTTTTTTACCACTGCACAAAGAAAATATTTTATTTCGAATGAACAAAGTATTGAGGAATTGTTCATACATAAAATCATAATTCTTGATACAGGATCTTTCCACATAAAAAGAGAATCTTTTGTTACAATCGAAACAGAAGTTATATTTATTATTCAAGAATCGAAGTCGATTTACTTTATAAAAAGAAGATATCAATGAACTTCGATAAAAAGGTTTCACGGGATTCAGCCAATTGTCTTGATCGTGGGATATCGTTGAGAAATTGAAATCCAATGATTTGCTTCTATTATGCAATGAGTCAACCATCCCGTTTGGTATCTTATTGAACAAAAAGGGTGATATTGTTCCTCCATCGATCAATAATTTAGATTTTTGGGAAGTAGAATGGTCATCCAAAAAGAAGGGTTTCTTTTTTTTCAAATGAACGATTTGAAGACCTATTGATTCTAACAATGGATTCCCGAGTGGATCATTTGGACGTTTCAATTCAGAGATGTGGATCTCGGACCTATGAACCGGGATACTCCCAAAACTCACAAAGAAAAAACGAAGTGAGTTAGACAAAAAGGGAAGAAACTTGGACCAAAATAAAGAAGTAAACAAATCTTTTTGGTCGAAAACCTTAGACCAATCAATTGAATATGGATTAATATGGAATCGATCGAACACTACTTGAAAATGGCTATTTTGCTCAGAACTGAAATGGGCCAAATGTTCCTGGAAATTCTTGCTTCCGTTGGACCATTTGTATTTATATGAATTTTGATCCCTATTCATGGATCTCTCGCTTCGATAAATATAAAAAAGAGGATCAAACCTTTTCTTCTGATTTCGGATCAATCCATATTGATTGACTGACTGTATTATGTGGTTTTTAGTAAATACCACTATTTTGGGTTTTCGGTCTTCCAAACAATTCCCGTAAGATGTCTGGCCCCATTTTTTGATGATCCTTGAATAAAAAGATTCATTCTCTTCATAAAAAAGAGGAGGTAAAACCAATAAGGATTTTTTTTTTGATTCATCCTTGGAGTTGAATACCTCATTTAAGAATTGTTTTTGATACAATCCAGAAGAATCAATAGAAAAAGACAATCCCTTATGATACAACAGATCCGGCTGGGTTATTGATAGATTGAATAGATTTGCCATTTCTTGAAATCTCTCTTCTGATTTTAAATCGTGGTGTAACAAGTACCCCCCCCTATTCCGGTAATGGAATAGATGAAATAAACCTAAAAATAGATTTTTGTTCAAGAATGAAATATTATCGGAACTATAAAGTTCATCCTTCGCAACCATATCACATCTTGAATCGGATGAAATCGGAAGAATGGAGACAGTATTTTGTAAATACATAATTATCTTAACTAGATTGGCTATTTCTTTATTTTCCGATTGCCTCGAAAGAACAAAAGAAACATCTTCTTCTTTTTTAAATAATTTCTGATTTGTAGTAGATCTCTCAGTAGGATTCAAATCCAGATGAAGTTCGGACCATCTATCAGAGAAAAAAGAAGGATTGTCTCTTGTGGGATTCCTAATGGAATTGATATGATCCCCGAATTCATCGGAAGATTGGCTAGAATCCGTTACTTGAATAAAACTAGATTTCTCAGAGATCTTTTTTCGTTTTGCAAAATACAGGAGCGGAACAATCAACCTATTGATATTGAAAGAATCCTTTGAGTCTTCCAATGTATCATTACTGCGTCCAATGGAATTCATAGGTATAGGAAGAAATTCTGTCAAATAGATATTTTTTCTTTCTATCATCTTTCGGTTGTGAATACGATATATAAGGATCGCGACTAGAAAGAGTACTATATTTTTGATGGTGAAATATCGATATCGATTACTTGTTGAACTCTGCGAATTGCGTGAAAGTACTATATTCCAAATTCGAAAATCTAATAGTTTTATCAAACTCTCTTGATGGAAAAAAATGTGAATGAAAGATACAGCTGAATTGAATTGAGCCAACGAATCTAAAAAATAGGGAGAATTCTTGATTTCTCTAACTACCTCTCTCAATTCTAAAACCCAGCATTGAAATTGATGTAATTGCATTTCCCCCTCCTATATTATATATATATATATATATTTTTTTTAATATTGATTTATATTGATTTATCCAATGTATTTCACTTCAATTGGAATTTGGTTATTCATGAGGTACGAGGATTCCTGCCAAGCATCCATGGCTGAATGGTTAAAGCACCCAACTCATAATTGGCGAAGTCGTAGGTTCAATTCCTACTGGATGCACGCCAATGGAAACCCGCCTCCAATAAGTAATTTTTTTTGTTTTTGTTCAAGAATAAAATCCTATTTGGAACTGCCAAAAGTTCACCCTTTGTAACCCTATTACATCCTCAATCGGATGAAATCGGAAGAATGGAGACAGTATTTTGTAAATAGATAATTATCTTGACTAGGTTGACTATTTCTTTAGTTTTCGATCGACCCAAAAGAATAAAAGAAACATCTTCTTTTTTAATTTCATATTTTATTATAATAAAATATGAAATTTTTTATTTCAAGTATTTGTTTCAAATAATTTGTTTAACACGAAAAGAATTTGTTTCAATTAATTTGTTTGACACGAAAAGAATTTGTTTCAATTAATTTGTTTGACACGAAAAGAATTTGTTTCAATTAATTTGTTTGATTTGTTTCATATAAGAAATTATGGATTTACTTCAATAAAATAATTCCATTCATTTTTTAATCTAATATTTAACACGAAAAGAATTTGTTTAACACGAAAAGAATTTGTTTCAATTAATTTGTTTGATTTGTTTCATATAAGAAATTATGGATTTACTTCAATAAAATAATTCCATTCATTTTTTAATCTAATATTTATAATAAATAATTTGTTTAACAAGAAAATAATTTCTTTCAAAAATTCCGTTAATTTGATATTCTAATAAAGAATTTATTTACTTACAAAATTTTTGATATGTAGTGGACCTTTTAGCTTAGTAGGATTTGAATCGAAAGGAAGTTCTGACCATTTGTCAGAGAAAAAAGAACGGTTGGCTCTGTATCAATGGAATCTCATCATCCATACATAATGAATTGGTGTGGTATATTCAAATTAGAATATATGAACAGTAAAAAAAACTAGTATTCTTATTGAGACTAGAACTCATAGGGAAAAAAATATATTTATGAATGGAATAAAATATGCAGTATTTACAGACAAAAGTATTCGGTTATTGGGGAAAAACCAATATACTTTTAATGTCGAATCCGGATCAATTAGGACAGAAATAAAACATTGGGTCGAACTCTTCTTTGGTGTCAAGGTAATAGCGATAAATAGTCATCGACTCCCAATAAAGGGTAGAAGAGTTCGACCGGGACATATAATGCATTACAGACGTATGATCATTACGCTTCAACCGGGTTATTCTATTCCACCTCTTAGAAAGAAAAGAACTTAAATAAAAATACACTTAATAGCATGGCGATACATTTATACAAAACTTCTTCACGAAATCGTTTGATTTATGGACAGCATCATTGTAGTACAGGCCGTAATGCCAGAGGAATCATTACTGCAAAGCATAGAGGGGGAGGGCATAAGCGTCTATACCGTAAAATTGATTTTCGACGGAATGAAAAAGACATATATGGTAGAATTGTAACTATAGAATACGACCCTAATCGAAATGCACACATTTGTCTCATACACTATGGGGATGGTGAGAAAAGGTATATTTTACACCCCAAGGGGGCTGAAATTGGAGATACCGTTGTTTATGGTACAGAAGTTCCTATAAAAAAGGGAAATGCCCTACCTTTGAGTGCGGTTTGAACTATTGATTTACGTAATTGGAAGTAACCAATTAGGTTTACGGCGAAACCTACAAATCGATCACTGATCCTATTTGAGTATCTCTACAGGATAGACTTCAACAGAAAACTGACGAGTAACGGCAGCAAGTGATTGAGTTCAGTAGTTTCTCATATAAAATTACTGACCCTAGAGATATAGTAATATGGAGAAGACAAAATTGTTTCAAACACCGACAGAACACGGAGCGGTCCTTGTTTCTAAGAGGGGAAGACATGGGTTATTCACATTTCATTTGATGGTCAGAGGCAAATTGAAAGCTAAGCAGTGGTAATTCTAAGGATTCCCCCGGGGAAAAATAGAAATGTCTCCTACGTTACCCGTACTATGTGTAAGTAGCAACGTAATTTCATAGAGTCATTCGGTCTGAATGCTAAATGAAGAACATAAGCCAGATGAAGGAACAGGAAGACCTAGGATGTAGAAGATCATAATACGAGTGATTCGGCAGATTTAGATTCCTATATTATATATCCACTCATGTGGTACTTCGTTATATCATATATAATATAATAATTTTACGATCTATATATATAAGATCCATCTGTATAGATATCATCATCTACATCCAGAAAGCCGTATGCTTTGGAAGAAGCTTGTACAGTTTGGGAAGGGGTTTTGATTGATCAAAAAGAAGAATCTACTTCAACCGATATGCCCTTAGGCACGGCCATACATAACATAGAAATAACACCCGGAAGGGGTGGACAATTAGCTAGAGCAGCAGGTGCTGTAGCGAAACTGATTGCAAAAGAAGGGAAATCGGCAACATTAAAATTACCTTCTGGAGAGGTCCGTTTGATATCCAAAAATTGCTCAGCAACAGTCGGACAAGTAGGGAATGTTGAGGTAAACCAGAAAAAGTTGGGTAAAGCCGGATCGAAACGTTGGTTAGGTAAGCGTCCGGTAGTAAGAGGAGTAGTTATGAACCCTGTCGACCATCCACATGGGGGTGGTGAAGGGAGGGCCCCAATTGGTAGAAAAAAACCTTCAACTCCTTGGGGTTATCCTGCACTTGGAAGACGAAGTAGAAAAAGCAATAAATATAGTGATAATTTGATTCTTCGTCGCCGTACTAAATAGTGTAGAGTAGATAAAATAGAATATGTTTCTTCGTCTTTCCAAAAGAAAAAAGGATTTATTATGACATTATACTATGACATTATCTGATTTGATTTTGTTTTTTTTTTAGAGATTTTCTTTTTTAAAATAGAAGAGAAAAAATTCATTTTTTTTGAAATTATAAGAGGAATAATTAATTATGGGACGTTCACTAAAAAAAAATCCTTTTGTAGCGAATCATTTATTAAGAAAAATAAATAAGCTTAACACAAAAGGAGAAAAAGAAATAATAATAACTTGGTCCAGAGCATCTACGATTATACCTACAATGATTGGGCATACCATTGCTATCCATAATGGAAGGGAGCATTTACCTATTTATATAACAGATCGTATGGTAGGCCATAAATTAGGAGAATTTTCACCTACTTTAACCTTCCGAGGATATGCGAAAAATGATACTAAATCTCGTCGTTAACATGAATTTTAACGTAAATTAAGTAATAATCATAAACAAATTATTTTTAAATAATTTTTTTATTCTGAAATTAAAATCATTAATAATTAATAAACTCATTTTCTTTTTTAGTGAAAATAGAACCTTGTGAGAAAGAAGGACCAATACACAGAAGTATAGCCCTTTGGTCAAAAAATATTTGTGTCTATTCACAACAAAAAGTGCGAATTGTAATTCATAATCTTTTTTTTTTATTTTAATTAAAAGGGTTATGATAATACAACTTATGCTTTATGGAGTTGAGTATTTTATTCCATTTTTTTTGTGAATTGGTTTATTCTGCAGCAGAAAATGCTAGTCACAATATATATTTGAACTAACTAAGTCAATGAGTCATAAAGATATATTTATATAAAAAAAGTAGACAAATAAGACGTATCATTTTATATAGACTAGTGAGGAATTATGGGACAAAAAATACATCCGCTTGGTTTCAGACTTGGTACAACTCAAAGTCATGATTCTATTTGGTTTGCACAACCAAGAAACTATTCCGAGAATCTAAAAGAAGATAAAATTATACGAGATTGTATCAAGAATTATATACAAAAAACGATAAGAATATCCTCTGGTGTCGAGGGAATTGGACGAATAAAGATAAAAAAAAGAATCGATCTGATTCAAGTCATAATCTATATGGGACTTCCAAAGTTATTACTAGAGGGTAAGCCTCGAAGAATCGAAGAATTACAGATCAATGTGAAAAAAAAATTGAATTGTGTGAACCGAAAAATCAACATTGCAATTACAAGAATTCCAAATGCTTATAGAGACCCGAATATTCTTGCAGAATTTATAGCCGGACAATTAAAGAATAGAATTTCGTTTCGTAAAGCAATCAAAAAAGCTATTGAATTAGCTGAACAGGCAGGTACAAAAGGAATTCAAGTACAAATTGCGGGACGTATCGACGGAAAAGAAATTGCACGTGTGGAATGGATCAGAGAAGGTAGGGTTCCTCTACAAACCATTCGAGCTAAAATTGATTATTGTTCTTATCCAGTTCGAACTATTTATGGAGTATTAGGAATCAAAGTTTGGATATTTCTAAACAAAGAATAGAAAACTTTTCCTTATGTTTAATGTTCCGTGTTTAGGTAAAAGAAAAAATGACTATCTTACTACATTCTTATTCCCAAAGAATAAATGAAAAATTTTATAAGATTGAATAAAAAAATTTGATTAATAATTTTATAGTGAAGGAATTGCTATGCTTAGTGTGCGACTCGTTGGTTTTTTTTTAGAGTGGTTAAATTTCTACAAAAATTCGTAGAATTTATTACTAAAGAACTAATAACCTACTCATCGCTTGCCATTATCTGGATATAAAGAACCGGTCAAAATAGAAAATATAAAGAAAGATCTATATGGTCAAATAATTATAGCAACTGAAATAAAAAAGAATCTTATTATCAGTTGTAAAGCAATAAGAATATACAGATAAATGAAGGGGTGAAAGAAAGATAGAAAAAAAAATATCAATGATATAGAATTCTAATATGTAAAGGTCTATGGGTCATCTCATAAAAGGTAATGTAATAAAGCATCAATATTAAAAATTCATCCATATATGGATGAATAGATTCCTATAATAAACAAATTAAGAGCCGCGAATCAATAAAACTGAGAAGGTTGATTCAACAAAAAAGAATAAAATAAATAAGAAAATCTTAATAAAATATTATTAGAAAGGCTCCATTATAGAATTCAGACCTAACCATAAATCGAAAAGCGATGGGAACGACGGAACCTGTGAATACCTAAGATTATATTAAAATAAAAAAATCGAAATGATTCATTAGATGGGATGGCGAAGGGAACTAAGAATTCATTGTTTTTTCAAGAGTTGTGGACTGACCCTACATTACATCTTAAATTGATAATGAAAGAGTAAATATTCGCCTGCGAAAACGTGGATTTTTTTGAATTTATAAATTTTTGCTAATCTAATATGATAATAAAAAGAAAACACAAATACATATTCTTTCGAACCTTATACCAAAACAACATTATCTAGTTATATACGGATAGCAAAAAAGGTCTAAAAGAATACATATTTCGTTATATATCAAAGCAAGATAGACAAATTTCTAATAGATCAATAGATTCTATGAAATATCAAAAAATACCGCGATTGTATTATATTTTTTATTTTTATTAAACATATGTATGGTATTGTATATTATTAAAATTATTTTATCGATTAAATATTTTTGAATCGATTTATTCGCGAGGAGCCGTATGAGGTGAAAATCTCATGTACGGTTCTGTAATAGAGATGGAATTGACAAACAACCATCAACTATAACCCCAAAAAAACCAGATTCCGTAAACAACACCGAGGAAGAATGAAAGGAAAAGCCTGTCGAGGTAATAAAATTTGCTTCGGAAAATATGCTCTTCAGGCACTTGAGCCCGCTTGGATCACATCTAGACAAATAGAAGCGGGGCGGCGCGCAATGTCACGAAATGTTCGCCGGGGTGGACAAATATGGATACGTATATTTCCAGACAAACCTGTTACAGTAAGACCAACGGAAACCCGTATGGGTTCGGGAAAAGGATCTCCCGAATATTGGGTAGCTGTCATTAAACCCGGCAAAATACTTTACGAAATGGGAGGGGTCGCAGAAAATATCGCTAGAAAGGCTATTTCATTAGCAGCATCCAAAATGCCTATACGAACTCAATTCATTCTTTTAGAAGAGAGTCATAATTAGAACGAAAGATATGAAAAAAGTGGTAATTGTCGATTTATTTTTTTTTGAACACAGAATATTTTTTTTACTTCAACTTTTTGACTAAAAGATAAAAAAAAATGATATGATTCAACCTCAAACCTATTTAAATGTAGCCGATAATAGCGGAGCCCGAGAATTGATGTGTATTCGAATCATAGGAGCTAGTAATCGACGGTATGCTTATATTGGTGACATTATTGTTGCTGTAATAAAAAAAGCAGTACCAAATACACCTTTCGAAAGATCTGAAGTTATCAGAGCTGTAATTGTACGTACTTGTAAAGAACTTAAACGTAGTAACGGGATAATAATAAAGTATGATGATAATGCGGCGGTTGTCATTGATAAAGAAGGAAATCCAAAAGGAACTCGAATTTTTTGTGCAATAGCCCGAGAATTGAGACAGTTAAATTTCACTAAAATAGTTTCATTAGCACCCGAGGTATTATAATACGAGATTGTTATATAGATATATTATTTATGAATTGAATAGGAATGCAATAAATTCATAAAGGTATCAAATATAACATATATACCTTGTGTGATGATTATTCTATGTTATAAGTAATTAGAAGTATATAATATATATATTAATACTAAGTATTAGTAGTAGTAAGTCATTATATTTATTTAAGAAATATTTAAAAAACTAAATAAAAATAATAATAGATAGAAAAAAAAGAAAAAGGAATCTATATATATATATTCAAAATAAAAATTCGAATTCCGAATTCTATTTGTAAAAAAAAAAAAATAGAATTCGGAATTCGAATTCCATATCAGATTATCTATATAGTTTAGAATAGGTCATTAGTTCATTTTATTTCTATCTTTTTTTAGTTTTAGAATAGAATATTCGATATAGATTTACATTATACTAATTAGAATAATACTATATATATCGAGTATTCTTATATTCTTATATTCAATATTAGATATATTATTGAATAAAAAAAAAAAATCGAAAAATAGGAGCATGTTGATTATATCGAAAGTAAGGAGCAATAAAATATCGGGGGTAAAGATACTATAGCTGATATACTAACCTTGATACGCAATGCTGACATGACTAGAAAAAAAACAGTTCAAATACCACTTAGTAATATCACCGAAAACATTGTGAAAATACTTTTACGAGAGGGTTTTGTTGAAAACGTCAGAAAACATCGGGAAAGCAACAAATACTTTTTAGTTTTAACTCTACGGAGAAATAGGAAAGGATCATATAAAAATTTTTTACATTTGAAAAGGATCAGTACACCTGGTCTACGAATCTATTCTAACTATCAAAAAATTCCTAGAGTTTTAGGAGGAATGGGAATTGTAATTCTTTCTACTTCGAGGGGTATAATGACAGATCGAGAGGCTCGATTAGAACGAATTGGCGGAGAAGTTTTATGTTATATATGGTAATGGTCATTTTGAGGATTTAACTAGAATACAAATAAAAAAAATTCATGAAGATTTAATTACTGAATCACCTCTGAAGGTATGTTACACCTTTAAACAAATAGAATGAAAATATATAGACTATGTTTCAAAAAAAATTCGGCGTACTTATGTCTACGACTGGGAAAGTAAAAAAAGGAAGTATAAGTCAGTTAATTTTATTAGACCTTCAATATGTTTTTTAGGGGGCACAATTTTAAGTTAATTTAAGTTAATAAGGAAATCCTATTTTCTTCCAATAAATAGATAGATTCAACATTCAGTTAAGGAGTCATAAATATGAAAGTAGCAGCCTCTGTTCGTAAAATTTGTGAAAAATGTAGATTGATCCGCAGGAGAGGTCGAATTATCGTAATTTGTTCCAATCCAAAACATAAACAAAGACAAGGATAATGTTTTAACAAAAAAGGGCTTTCTATTAAAAATAAAGTACCTAATGCACAAAAAAATGGATATTCAAATAAAAAAATCTAATTAATATTCTATTTTCTTAAATATTAAATTCTAAAAATAGAATAATTTAAATTCTATAATTCGAATCTATTCTATAGTTATAAGTATTATAAGAAATATTATTGCTTATTGCTTGATATTTCTATAATTCTATATCTATATTAATCGAATTATAGAATACAATTAATATAGAAAATCTAGTTAGAAAATAGTAAAGAATCCGTTTTTGACAGGAAATGGATATATCCATATATTTCAGACTTTAATTTTATTAAATAATAAAAAATGGCAAAATCTATATCAAAAATCGGTTCACGTAAAAATGCACGTATTGGTTCGCGTAAGCAGACTCGTAAAATACCAAAGGGAGTTATTTATGTTCAAGCTAGTTTCAACAATACCATTGTGACTGTTACCGATGTACGGGGTCGGGTGATTTCTTGGTCCTCTGCCGGTTCGTGTGGATTTAAGGGTACACGAAGGGGGACCCCGTTTGCCGCTCAAACTGCAGCAGCAAATGCGATTCGAACAGTAGTCGATCAAGGCATGCAACGAGCAGAAGTCATAATAAAAGGTCCCGGTCTCGGAAGAGATGCGGCATTAAGAGCTATTCGTAGAAGTGGTATACTATTAAGGTTTATACGGGATGTAACCCCTATGCCACATAATGGATGCAGGGCTCCTAAAAAAAGACGTGTGTAAAACTGAAAATAAACATTAAAGAAAGATATTTCAAGAGAAATAAACAATTAATTTAAGAGTTTGATAAAAATATATTACGATGATTCGAGAAAAAGTAAAAGTATCTACTCGGACACTACAGTGGAAGTGTGTTGAATCAAGGGTAGACAGTAAGCGTCTTTATTATGGACGCTTTATTCTGTCTCCACTTATGAAAGGCCAAGCAGATACAATAGGCATTGCAATGCGAAGAATTTTGCTCGGCGAAATAGAGGGAACATGTATCACACGTGCAAAATCTGAGAAAATACCACATGAATATTCTACCATAGTAGGTATTCAAGAATCAATACATGAAATTTTAATGAATTTGAAAGAAATTGTATTGAGAAGTAATCTGTATGGAACTCGGGACGCGTCTATTTGTTTCAAAGGTCCTGGATCTGTAACTGCTCAAGACATCATTTTACCACCTTCGGTAGAAATTGTTGATAATACACAACATATAGCTAACCTAACAGAACCTATTAATTTGTGTATGGAATTAAAACTTGAGAGGAATCGGGGATATCGTATAAAAACACTAAACAACATTCAAGATGAAAGTTATACTATAGATGCTGTATTCATGCCTGTTCGAAATGCAAATCATAGTATTCATTCTTATGGGAATGGGAATGAAAAACAAGAGATACTCTTTCTGGAAATATGGACAAATGGAAGTTTAACTCCTAAGGAAGCACTCTTTGAAGCCTCCCGGAATTTAATTGATTTATTTATTCCTTTTTTACATGCAGAAGAAGATAAATTGAATTTAGAAAACAATCAACAAAAAGTTACTTTACCTCTTTTTACTTTTCATGATAGATTCGTTAAGGATAAACTAAGGAAAAATAAAAAAGAAATTGCATTGAAATCCATTTTTATTGACCAATTAGAATTGCCTCCCAGAATCTATAATTGTCTCAAAAAGTCCAATATACATACATTATTGGAACTTTTGAATAAGAGTCAAGAAGAACTTATGAAAATTGAACATTTTCGCGTAGAAGATGTAAAAAATATATTAAACCTTTTACAAATAGAAAAGCATTTTGCATAAATTTGAAATCAATTTTATTTTTTTTCATCTTTCATTTTTATAAAAAGAAAGCTTAAAATATGGAATTTGAATCTTTAGCACAAATCTATATATTCAGAATAGGTCTAAAATGAAATATATGTATCTAGAGATTAGTCATTTCAAAGTGACTAATCTCTAGATACACAATACACATGTTATTTATTTAACAATAGAATCCATTAAATTTAAAATTTAAAAATTAAAAAAGACCTAAAGTTAGGGATTTCTCAATAGGTAATGTTGCTCCAATACCCAACCAAAGAGCCACTGCGGTACCAATCAAAAAGACGGTTGTTGCTACTGGACGGCGAAATGGGTTTTGGAACTTATTAACATTCTCCAAAAAGGGGACTGTTAATAATCCCGCGGGTACTGAAACCATTAAAAGGACGCCCAATAATTTATTTGGCACTGTACGAAGTATTTGAAATACGGGAAAAAAATACCATTCGGGCAATATTTCCAAAGGAGTTGCAAACGGATCTGCGGGTTCCCCAATCATTGATGGTTCGAGAACCGCTAAACCTACGTTACAGGCAATAGTACCTAGAATTACTACTGGAAAAATATATAAAAGATCATTAGGCCATGCGGGTTCTCCATAATAATTATGACCCATCCCTTTAGCCAATTTAGCTCTTAATACAGGATCGTTCAAGTCAGGTTTTTTTGTTATTGGGATAGGTGAATTCTTATAGATCCATCCTCCGAAAGAACCGGACATGAGAATTTTTCATCATCCGGCTCGAGCACCAATCAAACGAACTTAATGCATCCATAGAAAAATTTTAAATGTTAGTCCCTCATATATGGAGATTCCATGTAATAAAATCGAATGGATTCTCTTTTTTTCCTAAATTAGAACTATCCATTGCAAAAAATTCAGTTCTGATTTTAAAATAAATGCCTTTCACCCAAGTATGTTTTCAAAATGAAAAGTGCTTTCTGGGGGATCTCAAACCTTTCGACTGTTAAATCTCCAAAAATAAATTTTGGGATGTTTTAGATAGAAAGGATTTACTTGTTACTAATAGAATACAACCCCCGTTTTTCTTTAGATCTACTTGTTTCACTCCGATAGTATAATAAATTGAGTCAATGCATAGGAAATAAATGCATTTCCATACTATTACGTTAAGTGATATAAATAAGACAGAATTTTTATTATATCACATTACGTATTTTAATGGATATTACGGAGCCTTTTCATGCAGGATATGATCGAGTCTGATCATAGAAAAGATTCTCTTCAAGCGTACCGGCCTACCCTCTGTAGGGGATTTGCGCGGTGGTTGGAACAAAGACACATTAAATTGTGAATTAAAATGTGGCAGATAAGATAAAGTAATATATCTGCACGGCCCAATCAATAGTTCAAGTCACACACTCCCATAATCCATTCTTTTTTCGGAGAGTTCCTTTCAACTATTCGTGTATGTCAAATAAAGAATCCAATTTATTTTGTTAAGTTGAAGGGAAATATCCAAATACATGTCTTATTTTTTTTTTAATAATGCATATTTGTAGCAATGAAATACTATTGCTCCTCCCCAAAATGATAAATGATTGATTACAAATCTCTATGATTCATATTCTTTATAAAGGACCAGAAATGCCTTGCTTACGTATCATTGGAAAATGCATTAACATAAATACGGCTGTAAGAAGCGGTAATACAAAAGTATGTAAACTATAAAAACGGGTCAGGGTAGATTGTCCCACACTAGCGCTTCCGCGCAATAACTCTACCACAGACGATCCTATTACAGGAATAGCGTCGGGTACACCTGTTACAATTTTTACTGCCCAATAACCAATTTGGTCCCAAGGTAAGGAATAACCTGTTACACCGAAGGATGCAGTCAACACGCCCAAAACTACACCTGTAACCCAAGTCAATTCACGAGGTTTTTTAAAACCACCTGTTAGATACACGCGAAATACGTGCAAGATCATCATTAAAACCATCATACTTGCGGACCATCTATGAACTGATCGGATTAACCAACCAAAGTTAGCCTCAGTCATTATATATTGAACAGAAGCAAAAGCCTCCGTAACGGTCGGACGATAATAAAAAGTCATAGCAAAACCCGTAGCTACTTGGACTAAAAAACAAGTAAGTGTAATCCCTCCTAAACAATAAAAAATATTGACATGAGGAGGAACGTATTTACTAGTTATATCATCGGCAATCGCCTGAATCTCAAGACGTTCTTCGAACCAATCATAGACTTTATTGAGATAGGTAAATCAAAGGACCCCCCTGAGAACCGTATATGAGAATTTCATCTCCTACGGCTCAAACAAAAATACTCAAATACTGCTTATTAGGAAAACTGATATTTAGAATAGAAAGTTTAAAACTTTCTTAACTTAATACTATGATTCTAATCTTCTTTGAAGATCAGAAAAAATAGAAATCCGAAAGCTATTCTTTGTGTTTATAATGCCAAAATCTCAAGTCGGCTCACTTGTCTTTTCTCGTGATCCTTATAGGCCTCTTGAATATTCTATTATTTACTTCATTTTTTTATTTGTGTATGTAATGTAATACTATTTTTATTATTATTATTGATAGGAATTTTCTTGTTAAGACCCTATAGAATCAATTGAAAAACCTCAGATTCATACCAGAACCACGATGATTTAAAAAAAACCTTTAATCCAAGTCCAAAAATTCCCCGAGTAAGAACTCCTGGATCATCACTTATTCAATGAATAGATATAATCCAAAAAAAATACAAAGAAACATTTCTCCTTTGATCAAAATAAAGATAAGCGGCGGCAGTTTAAAAGAATAAAAATCGTTCCATTTATTTTTCTAAATTAATTCTTCTAACTCTTTAAATTTTTCAATTTTTTTAGTCCGGTTGCGAGGTCTAAATATAAATATTAAGTATGAATCATAGTTCTAATACTTTAGAATCTATTTATTTTCTATATTCCGTGCTCCAGATATTTAAATAAATATCTGACGGGGTAAAGCCATCCCTATCAAGATAAGATGAAGATGACGGATCCCTTTTTAGTTCTGTACTATCAATAGGATCAATTATAACAAGTCACACACTCATATTCCGGAAATACAGAAACAAAGAAGTTTCACGATCGAACTACCAAATCAAAATGGAATGGGCTAAAAATCAAAGACCTAAATGCTAAACTTGACTTTCTATTGAACAGATAGTTAGTCAGTTCTTGTGAATCTAATTCTCTAATTCATAGAAATTCCGTCCAGTAAAATGGACGAATTATAAATCTCTAAAAGAATGGAGAGAAATACCGCAAATAGAGCCATTGCAATAGCCATCAAAGGGGTAGTTCCCCACCCCGGAGCGACTTTACCATATTCTGAATTCAATGGTTTCAATAAATCTCCTACAACAGTTCGTCTTGGACCAGATCTAGAACTACCCTCAACGGTTTGTGTCGCCATCAATCCTATTTTTTTTTTCATTGAGATCTGTTGACTTTGTATACCATTCCGCTGTAAATAAAGGATCTTACCATATAGATCCAGATCCATTGTAATCTCGATATTATATAATAATGGAAACAGCAACCCTAATTGCCATCTCTATATCTGGTTTAATTGTAAGTTTTACTGGGTATGCCTTATATACTGCTTTTGGGCAACCCTCTCAACAACTAAGAGATCCATTCGAAGAACATGGAGACTAGTTGAAATAATGAGCCCCGAATATCGTAATATTGGGGGCTCTTTGCTTCAATTGAGATAATGAAAAATCATTTTATCCTTTTAGTTGGAACTATAGGTGGTTCTCTAAAAAAGATCGCGAAAAAAATGATTCCTAAAGTCGAGACTAAGAGGAATGTATAAACCAATGCTTCCATAGATTTGATCGTGGTTTACAATTATAGCTTCCATACCTGTTTTGGGGGATTATCTCCTAGATAAAGAAAAAAAAGAACAAAAGTAAAACAAAATGGAATGATTGAAATCAAGATTTATATAGTTCCCTATATCCAATTCAAATAATAACAAAAAAGTGGAATCGAAAAGGAACAAACGAATGTTCTTTCTATGAGACTACCGGTTTTTTTGTACTTGGATCTCCAAGTTTTTGGAATGCTCCAAATTCTACTTGAGCATCTAAATCTGGATCAATACCAGCAAAAACATCTCTGAACAAGGTTCTAGCACCATGCCAAATGTGCCCGAAAAAGAAGAGCAGAGCAAACGAAACATGTCCAAAAGTAAACCAACCCCTTGGACTGCTACGAAAAACACCATCTGATTTTAAAGTAGCACGATCTAATTCAAAAATTTCACCCAATTGAGCACGTCGAGCATATTTTTTCACAGTAGCAGGATCACTATAACTGACTCCATTGAGTTCGCCACCATAGAATTCAACAGTTACACCGACTTGTTCGACACTATACTTCGATTCTGCCCTTCGAAAAGGAACATCCGCTCTAACAATTCCGTCTCCATCTACTAAAACAACCGGAAATGTTTCAAAAAAAGTAGGCATACGACGTACAAAAAGTTCACGCCCCTCTTTGTCCCTAAAAATAGGATGTCCTAACCAACCAACGGCTATTCCATCGCCATTGTCCATTGAGCCCGCTCTAAACAAACCGCCTTTTGCCGGATTATTTCCGATGTAATCATAAAAAGCTAATTTTTCGGGAATTTTAGACCAAGCTTCTGATAAACTTTGATTTTCGGCTAGCCCAGCACCAACTCTTCGATATATTTCTTGTTGGAAGTATCCCTGATCCCATTGATAACGAGTAGGACCAAATAATTCAATCGGGGTAGTTGCTGAACCATACCACATAGTTCCAGCAACAACAAAAGCTGCAAAAAATACAGCCGCGATACTACTGGAAAGGACGGTTTCAATATTTCCCATACGCAACCCTTTGTATAAACGTTGAGGTGGACGTACACTAAGATGGAAAAGGCCCGCTAATATGCCCAATGTCCCTGCTGCAATATGATGAGAGGCTATCCCCCCTGGAACAAAAGGATCAAAACCATCCACACCCCATGCGGGATTTACGGATTGTACCCTTCCAGTTAGTCCATAAGGATCGGATACCCATATTCCAGGACCAAATAATCCTGTTACATGAAATGCGCCAAAACCAAAACACCCCACCCCTGCAAGAAATAAATGAATTCCGAATATTTTTGGCAAATCCAAAGAAGGTTTTCCAGTACGTTCATCACAAAAGATTTCTAGATCCCAATAGACCCAATGCCAAATAGCCGCCAAAAAGCACAAGCCAGAAAACACAATATGTGCCCCGGCCACACCTTCGTAACTCCAAATACCCGGATTTGTTATAGTACCTCCCGTGATATTCCAACCACCCCATGAATTCGTTATTCCTAAACGAGTCATGAAGGGTATAACGAACATACCCTGTCTCCACATTGGGTCAAGAACTGGGTCAGAAGGATCAAAAACTGCTAATTCATATAGAGCCATCGAACCGGCCCAACCAGCAACCAGAGCTGTATGCATTATATGGACAGAAAGTAAACGACCGGGATCATTTAATACAACGGTATGAACACGATACCAAGGCAAACCCATGAAAATACCTCTTTTATCAACAAAAAATAGACACTATGTAACTTTATTGCACTGTAAAAAACTATACTCAGGCCCGTTCTCTTTTAGTAAATTATCTCAGATTAAAGAATTCATATTTGTTCTAGTTTTTTAGTAACAATGGAACATTCTATTCGTAGGAACAAAAAGAAGCAGATCTATTCTATATCCGATAAGTAACAATACGCAATGGTGGTGAGTGGTTACTTTTTTTTATATGAGTGTTTCTATTGGATATGCGTGTTTCTATCAGTGAATGTAGAAATATCCAAGAACGACCTATTGGTCAAAACTTTACCGTATTCATTTAGTGTTATTTTTTTTATTTCTGTCTGCTTACGTTCTCACACCAAAGTCAAGTTAGATAGTCCGCCTCATTCATCTTTTTCTATTTTATGCCACTTGGTGTACCAAAGGTACCTTTTCTCGTTCCTGGAGATGATGAGGCATCTTGGATTGACTTATACAATCGACTTTTTCAAGAAAGACTACTTTTTTTAGGTCAAGAAGTAAACAGTGAAATATCAAACCAACTTGTTGGTCTAATGGTATATCTAAGTTTAGAGGACAAGAACAAAGATTTGTATTTGTTTATAAATTCTCCGGGCGGAGAGGTAATATCTGGAATGGCAATATTTGATACTATGCAATTTGTAGAAGCAGAAGTACAGACAGTATGCGTAGGATTAGCCGCTTCAATGGGATCGCTTATTTTGGTAGGAGGAGAAATTACCAAACGTCTAGCATTCCCTCACGCTTGGCGCCAATGATTCTTATTTGTAGAAAAAAAAAGAAGACTATGCCTACGCCAATATTAAGTAAAAAAAGCATGGCACTTCGAGTTCGATATGCAAAAATAATTTTTTTATTCAAAACCATTAGATTATCTATCGAAAGAGTAGTATGAAAAAGGGGTTTTTACGATTTTATCTGATCTATCAGGACCCTCTTTTAGTGTCACAATTTTTTTGTTTTCAGTTTTCACGCCAGCAAACTTTTAACAATATTATATTTTATGAAAGAATAAAAAAAAAAAGAAACTTTTGGATTGCTGAATAAAAAACTAGACGAAATAAGAAAGCAACGGAATCATCATAGTCTTTTAAAAATAGTCTCAAACAAATAAAGAAAGGTGATTATTGGATTATTTTTTGATCTGGGTCTGAAATACCCGGTATATTTTATATTTCTTCAATGGAAGGTCAAAATCAATTTCATATTTATAATGGAGCCGTATGCTATATAAATAAGAAAAAAGATGTCTGCCTGTACGGCTTTAAATTTAAATTTTATTTGTTTTTTCTTATTTATATCCCTTACCTACCTGATAATCCAAGATTTGGAGAAACACTTATTATGTTATACTCTCAGGGTAATGATCCATCAACCTGCTACTTCTTTTTATGAGGGACAAACAGTAGAATGTATGCTGGAAGCGAATGAATTACTGCAAATGCGCCGAAATATCACAAATATTTATGCACAAAGAACAGGCAAACCTTCATGGCAGATATCCAAAGACATGGAAAGGGATCTTTTTATGTCAGCAGAAGAAGCTCAAGCCTACGGACTTGTTGATATGGTAGCGGATTCTTTGTGAATAAAAAAAGAGCAGAAAGGATTCCTGATAACTACAAGATTTGAGATTAAATTTTCTCTTTTTAATCGTCTTCCTAACCTGAATTTAATCGTCTTCCTAACCTGCTTGCTTCCTAACCTGATTTAATCGTCTTCCAGATCCTAACCGGATTTAATCGTCTTACTAACCTGATTTAATCGTCTTACTAACCCGATTTAATCGAATCTAAATAATTCATAATCATCGGGTTAGGATTGATCTAAACCGGCTAATTATGTATATGACTCACCATGCCAACTATAAAACAACTTATTAGAAACGCAAGACAGCCAATCCGAAATGTCACCAAATCTCCCGCTCTTCGGGGATGCCCTCAGCGCCGAGGAACATGTACTAGGGTGTATGTGCGACTCGTTTAGATCATAGACTAAAATATAAAAATATATTCTATTAATTATATATAATTCTATTGTGTAAAAAATTTATGGTTTCGATTAGTGCAAACCGAATCACCTTAATTTGCAATTTAAGATGAAAAAAATTTCCCATTGGTAACAAATAGTTATCCATTAAGCGGGAAAAATCCTATTTCAAATAAAGAAAAATTTTGCCCTACCGAAATTTTGAACGGACTAAGAGGGTCAACTACCCAGCTAATCTTCATACTTAAATACCGTTACTGTATAGCTAGATTTCGTTGTGAAAGACCTATTACTAGATATTTTATGGGTAGAGCCCATAAGTGTGAACTGTACAAATTCACAATAACATTGATGAAATGAAGATTCAATGAAGGAAATGGCTCCGGTGTATAGAGAGGACCTCACCGTTTAAAAAGTAATCATAGAAACGATGGAACCCACCATTTTTTTGTCTATTTCTATTTAATTGACTATGTTTTTTTGAATACCTAGTATCAATATCATTTATTATTTATAGGTTAAATACTTAGAAAAAAATAAAAAAATCGTGGTTGGGAAGGTTATAGTAGCAAAAGCCATTGGAATTTTTCTTTTATACATTGGAAGAATCCATTTTGTTATTAATAGACTAGGAAGGATAAAAGAATAACTGAAAGAAAAAAATGAAATAGTTATTCATCAAAGTCTCATTTATTCAATGACCAGAATTAAACGAGGATCTATCGCTCAAAAACGGAGGACCAAAATTCGTTTATTTACATCAAGCTTTCGCGGAGCTCATTCAAAACTAACTCGAACTATTGCGCAACAGAAAATAAAAGCTTTGGTTTCGTCTGATCGAGATAGAGATAGGAAAAAAAGAGATTTTCGCGCTTTGTGGATCAGTCGAATAAATGCAATAATTGGCCAGAAAAATAAAAACGTATACTATATTTATAGTAATTTAATGTATAATCTGTACAAGAAGCAATTGCTTCTTAATCGTAAAATAGTTGCACAAATAGCTATATTAAAAGGGAATTGTTTTTTTATGATTGCCAATGATATCATAAAAAAATAAAAATTCCCCGGAGACTGAACTCCGGGAAGGTCGTAGAATAGAAGAGATTTGTATGATAAAATAGAATTCATATGACAAAGTTATCAAAATAAATAAACCACCACGCTGAATAAAAAAAATAATTCTTCTTCATCTATTAGCTTTTTTTTTACAACGTAACAACTCCAATTGGATTGTCATATTTTTTCGAAAAAAAAAAATATTAATCCGCATTTCATTTGAATTTAGATTCAAAATAGAATTCAATAGAATAATAAAGTAACTCTATTTTTTTTTTTTACGAACTGCGGTAGTTCTAGTGATCGACTCCCTTTTTTCATATTTTTTTTTTCCATTATTAACAAAAGGTAATGAATTAGCGAAAGGTAACAAAGATAAAATACGAGCTTGTTTTATAGCAATCGTAATTAATCGTTGTTGTTTTAAGCTCAATCTATTTACGCGTCTAGATAATATTTTTCCTTGTTGACTAATAAATCGATAAAGTAAACTCATGTTTTTATAATCAATTCGATCCCCCGATTGGATCGGAGACAAACTCCTACGAAAAGATTGTTTGGATTTAAGAAAGAGTCGCTTAGATTTATCCATGGTTTGTTTATTCCTATACCGAAAACCCCATTTCTTATAAAAAAGGATTTGTTTTATTTATATTCTTATTTTTTTTTTGTAATATATATTTGTTATATAATGAAATATATGCTATATAATGGTATATGTATATAATTTCATGTTATATAATATTATATATATAATATTATTTATATGTTATCTATAGAATTTATATATATTTAAATTATAGAATATATCTTCTATCTGAAATATTATTTATCATCTACCGTCTAAGCGTAACCCACAATCCATCCATTTTGTTTATTTCTTTATCTCTGCATGAATCGTATGTTTGCAACAAAAGGGACAGAATTTTCTCAATTCCAATCGACTAGGCGTATTGTGTCGATTCTTTTGAGTAATATATCTAGAAATACCCCTCGATTCCTTATTAACACTCTTTTTATCACAACTGGTACATTCCAAAATAACAGTTATTCGGATATCTTTACCCTTGGCCATGAACCTCCTTTGGTTTTTTTTGATTCACTTAACTCTTCGATTTTACGATTGAAAGCGAAGAATCAAAAAGGAACAGAAAAAAGTATAAGTTGATAATTCAAAATCAAATTATGAAAGATTTTGTTCCGATTAATTTTATATAGTACAGTAATAAGTGAGTAATACAATGATTTCGAACTATATTTCGAATCACAATACAGTACTTCATGTATCTTGTATGATATTATTGCCCCTGCCCTAGCATTACAATTCCATTTCTGGGCTCACTCTATTATTAATAGCAATGGAATTGAAGTATTAATTCAATTCCATTGAAAACTGGGCAAAATTTCGAGTTTCACCGAGGCCAAATCGACCTTTATTCTTTCCTCTTTTTTTTCGATCTCTAACCTTCGTTACCCCCTCCCGTGCCCATAATTAGAATGAAAAAAAGGGGAATGTCAATGCATCCGGGAATAAACGATTGATTTCTATCAAGAGACCCGCTAGAGCCACGAACCATAGAGTACTTGCCACTGGTGCCACAGAGAGATATGTTTTTAGATCTCGCATTTCAAATCCTCCTTCGTTTTTTTGTTGTAATTTTTAATACCTAATTACATATAGGAATATGAATAAATTTTAAATATTAATTAATATTAATAACCACTTGCTTTTGTCGGGGGAAATTCGAATTCAATTTGAATTATACAACGATTAATTAGATATTTTTTTTTATTTTTATAGAATATGCTTTTTCTATTTTCTTTATTTAAATTATATTATAATTTTATTATAATAACTATATTACTATATTTTGAATTTTTTGAAATTCAAAATTTGATTTTTCATTTTTGATATTTGAATTCTATTTCATATTAATTAATATATATTTTTATTTATATTCTTTATTCTTATACTCTTTATATTATTATTATTTATATATTCTATCTTTTTATTTAATTAAATAGAATAGTATCGGTCTATAGAAATTGAATATTTTTCTTTTTTCATATTCGATATTTTATTTATACGATATAAGAAATAAAAAAAAAAACAAAAAAATGCAAGGATCTATGATATATATAATGGAAAAATGTGGAAAAGAAGACAAAAATTCTTTACAATGACACTGTAAACCAATTGAAAGAGGGATGTAGCGCAGCTTGGTAGCGCGTTTGTTTTGGGTACAAAATGTCACAGGTTCAAATCCTGTCATCCCTATCGCTAACTATTCTATTAGTTATCGTAATAGCAGTAACAATAGATCCATTGAGACCGATTCCAATTGGACGTACATACTCAATATGAATAGTTTTCCATATTGAGTATGTATGCATGCAAGATGTATTGGAATCACATAAAATTATTTAGGAAAATAAAGCGCTCTTAGTTCAGTTCGGTAGAACGCGGGTCTCCAAAACCCGATGTCGTAGGTTCAAATCCTACAGAGCGTGATTTGTTAGATTGAGAATGACACTGAAATAATGGCATAACAGTCTAATATAAAGTATGAATTTGATCTCCTTTGAATTTGGATTCAAACAAACAAATAAAAAAGGAATAGGAAGTCAATAAAAAAAATAAATGTTACTTAATCAAAGATCCAACTGATCACCGCGTCGGTATTGTAAATATGCCGTTACAAATAATCCAGCCAAAGTAATAGGAATTAGACCTAACACAATTCCAAATAGAAAAACTTCAATCATTTGAGTTTGTTTGAAAGGAAAAAAAGTGGGGGTAATATCTATCCTTAAATATGAATCTGTATTGACCATGAATCTCAATGACCAAGAATTGGCAATTGACATGATAAGTCACTATAGAATATCGAAACTATTCCAAAATTGCCAATTCATCTGTAAATTTGAAATCAAATAAGTCGTATCTTATTCAGACTGATAAAAAGACCTGCGGTTATAGTTAAAACTGCTAGTAGAAAACCGAAATAACTGGTTATAGTGGGCATAAGGAAACTAGATGAAATATGGTCTTTATTATACATATGTTTATAAAGCACTTTCCTAAGTTTCTTTTTTTGAGATAAAAATAGGAAACGAAGCAAAAAATACCACTTAAAAGGTACAATTGAAAATAATGGATTCATGAATCCATATATTACGTACGAACAAAAATAAAAATATAATTACATAGGTAAGAAATCAATTAATCATCTGTGACATCTACCCATCCTGTGATTCCAAATCAACAGATTTTTTGATCAACTCATGAGCTGAGTAAACTAATCGAATGATAATTTTTTCATTCGATTAGTTTAGAACAAAAGAGGAGAGTGACCCTGACTTCTTGACTTTGATTTTGAACTTATTCTATTTTGTAATATATCTCATTCTTCTAATACCTTGAACGAAAATAAAAGGGTATTAGATCACTCGAAACTAGGGGTCCGCGGTTTTTTTATATTTTCATCATATCATATTTTATTTAAATATTTTTATTTTAACTCTATCCTTGTAATTAAAACAAGGAAGATAGAGTCTTAGCCTTGACAACCACAAAAAGTTTATTTCTCGATTTCTTATCTAATTGAATTCTAGAAATATTCTAATTTGTTTTATTAATTATTAGAAACCACTTCATCCCATTAACATTTTTATGGATCTTTAGTTTTCTAGTGCGAAGCTAATAATGAATGTAGAGAACCATCATCTTATAGTCTTAAACTTTGAGGAATTTTCTATTCAGTATATCGAAACAACCAACAAAGAAAAAACAAATAAATTTGATTTTCTAGTACTTGATCTCGCCACTGATTGTGAAATTTCGTTGCTGTGTTAGAAGAAGGATAGCTATACTGATTCGGTATACTCGAAAGAGACCCTTGGTACAAAATTGACGATCTAACAAAGATTGGATTTCAGTAAATTTATACTTACTGATCTGATCTTTTTTGGAATCGATCCCCCTTTGACTGTATAAGAATAAAGAATATGTGGAGCTCGGCATGTCTGGAAGCACAGGAGAACGTTCTTTTGCTGATATTATTACCAGTATTCGATACTGGATTATTCATAGCATTACTATACCCTCCCTATTCATTGCGGGTTGGTTATTTGTCAGCACGGGTTTAGCTTACGATGTATTTGGAAGCCCCCGGCCAAACGAGTATTTTACAGAAAGCCGACAAGGAATTCCATTAATAACTGGCCGTTTTGATTCTTTGGAACAACTCGATGAATTTAGTAGATCTTTTTAGGAGGCTCCAATGACCATAGATAGGACCTATCCCATTTTTACAGTACGATGGTTGGCTGTTCACGGACTAGCGGTACCCACCGTTTCTTTTTTGGGATCGATATCAGCAATGCAGTTCATCCAACGATAAACCTAATCCGAATTATAGAGCTACGACACAATCAAACCCAAATGAACAAAATGTTGAATTGAATCGTACCAGTCTCTACTGGGGGTTATTACTCATTTTTGTACTTGCTGTTTTATTTTCAAATTATTTCTTCAATTAATAGAACAAAAGGGAATAGTATATATATATATTAGGAGTTCTCTTATCCCATTCGGAAGGATATCATTTCATAATTATCTATGACTGTTTAGGTCTTTAGCATGACTGACTACTTGATCAAATGTGGAGGAAAGTGGGATAAATGGCCGATACTACTGGAAGGATTCCTCTTTGGATAATAGGTACTGTAGCTGGTATTGCCGTGATCGGTTTAATTGGTATTTTCTTTTATGGTTCATATTCTGGATTGGGATCATCCCTGTAGTAATCGGATGAATTTAGTTTTCGAAATGAAAGCATAAGAACTCAACAGGGATCCACTCTTTCTTTGACGAATTCGAGGGGGTCCCGTTGAGTTCTTCATAATCAAAATCTTTTTGTAAATGACTCAATAGATAACTTTTTGGTATGTTTCAAAAAACTCCATTTCATTTTTTTTAGGATGTTTTTGAAAAATGAACTTCATTAATTGATTCAAAACATTTTTTCTGGATAATATCTGTCGATACTTTTTCTTTCAAGTTGAAAGAAAAGTAAAGGAAAGAAGGAATACTTCTTGGGGGTGGCGCAATAATATAGTATTCTATATGAAAGAATTATATTTTGTAAGAATTATTATATAATGTATTATATTTCTTATATAATATATATTTTCTACCACTCAAATATTCTGTAGAACCTAACTTTTTTGATACTATACTAATGAAATAGTACTCGAAATCTATTTAAGTCTCTAAAAATATCGAATCATGATTTCATTCTTATTTTTTAAGTAAATTAAAGAAGTTCTATTTAGTGAATCAAATTCACGCTCTTTTTTGTTTGTCCATTACTTCACTACGTATCTATTTCGATATAAACAAGAAGGAATCGGACTCTAGGAAAAGACAAATTCTCCATCCTAGAATCCCCTTTTCCCCTTTTCTCCATTTCTATTCCGACTTTACTTAATATTATTTGCCTATTTTTTAAGATTTAGTATCGAGTCGAATTTCATTCAAATTTTATTACAATAGAAAGGGATTAATATATTTCTATTGTAGTACATTGTGTAGTACATTGAAATGTGAAAACAGCGACATAATCATATGGTTCGAATTGATTATAGAGTTGAAAAAAAAAAGCAAAGAACCAAAGTCAAACAGTCTTCTTCCCAATATATATACTATGACTGACTAGTTCTACGGTACAAGGAATTCTCTAAATATGGTAGAAAAAGAGTGTAGAGAACCAAAGGTCTTTACATAATTTATCAACAAAAATGGAGTTCTTTTTACGAGCTTAATATGTTGATAAATCTTAGTAACTAGAAATTCATTTCGGACAATTGAACCTTCTCAAATTGTTTCTTTTTAAGAACCAAAAAGATTTGTGCCAAAATAATCGATGCGAAGAAGAACAGGAGACCTTGGACACGTAACGGATCTTGAAGGACTATTTCTGCATCCCCCTGACCAAACCCACCCACATTAGGATTACTAGTTAATGGTTGATCAAGTTTGATGGATTCACCCTCTGAAACAAGAAGTTCTGGTCCTGGAGGGATAATATCAATCACTTCACGTCCATCCGCTGCATCCACTATCGTTATTTCGTATCCACCTTTTTCTTTTCGTATGATTTTGTTTACTATTCCAGTTGCTGTAGCATTATAAACATTATTATTACTCTTACTCCCGTCGGGATAAATCTGACCCCTTCCTCTGTTACCGCCTACGTATATAGGATATTTTAAGAAGTGAACATCTCTCTTAGTAGAGGGATCTGGAGAAAGAATAGGAAAGGTAATTTCACTATATTTCTTTCCAGGAACGGGGCCTACCACAATAATATTTTTTTTTGTGGGACGATAGGTTTGAAAAGACAAATTACCTATCTTTTCTTTAATCTCGGGCGAAATACGATCAGGAGGGGCCAATTCAAAGCCCTCTGGTAAAATAAGAACAGCCCCCACATTCAAAGCCCCCTTTTTACCATTAGCAAGAACTTGTTTCACTTGCATATCATAAGGAATTCGAACAACAGCTTCAAATACCGTATCGGGAAGTACAGTTTGTGGAACCTCAATATCTACGGGCTTATTAGCTAAATGACAATTAGCACATACAATCCGGCCGGTAGCTTCTCGCGGATTTTCATAACCTTGCTGGGCAAAAATGGGATATGCATATGAAATGGGTGCTCCAGTTATTATATATATCATGAGCAATACGGAAATGGATCGAGTAATCTCTTCCTTTATCCAAGAAAAAGCCTTTCTAGTTTGCATGGTCCAATCATTGATCCTGAAAATTTCTACAATAAGATTAGGTAGGTTACTGGCATGGTTCCCTATCCATTATTCTGCTATTTACTTAAATTATTTTCCTAGAATATAGGAAGAATACGAGTAGAACGAAAAAGAAAAAGTCAATTTTGGAATGTTTAGCTTTTCTATAACAAAAGAAACTTTATAATTGGATCAGTGAATCATTTTTTCAGTCATTCATGGAATGATAAATCACTACAAGCGACGGAGATACGCGATTTAAATAACGGAAAATCCAGTATTTTAAAAAAGTATCTAAAATGACTGGAAAGGTAGAAAGAAGACCGGATATAATTTGATCATTCTGAGTAAATCCAAAATCTTTATAGACTGACCCAATCATTAGTTCCCAACCATGAGTCGAGTGGAATCCTATACATAAATCTGTTAATAAAAGAATAGAAAAAGCTTTTATTGTGTCACTTAAGTTATATAAAAATTCTTGAACCCAAGAGTTAAGAATTATGATTTCTTGATTACCCCTAATAGAATAACCACTTAGAATAAGCAAACAGATGAAATTTGTAAAAAAATGAAAAATTGTATGGATACGATCTTGGTTGTGCGTCTTGATCAATTGGATGATTTCTTTGTAGATTTCGATACGAAGGTTTTGTAAAGGTGTTTCCGGGTATTCCTTTAGCATTTCATCCAAGAGGAAGAGTTCCTCGAACTCTATGAATTTCTTTAAAATACTTTTTTCTTGAATGATATTCACGAAAATTTCGGATTGTTTCGTATTCCACCAATTAATAATCCAAGATTCAAAACTATTCTTAAATGTAAAAGAGATGCACCAGGGCAAAAAGACTATAGATGTAAGACATAGAAGGGGAATGAATGCTTTCTTTTTTGCCATTTTTCATCTTTAATGAACTCAGTTTCATCTCATTTATCAACTATATATAATAATAATCTTTCTATCAAGCCTAAGCTCTATTATAAGTAATAGATCTTAGCTATATATCAATTTCTAATTTACTCATATAAATTGATAATTTTTTCTCGCTTTTTTTTTATTTGTAATTCGGAAGTTCGTTTTTTACTTTCATTTGAAAAAAAAAAATACAGAAATCAAATAATAAAAGAAAATAATCCACCGCCAATTTGAATGAAGAAGAAAAAAATTGTTTCAAAAGTAAAAATTTCAAAAAATAAATGCTTTCTTTAAGAAAGCATTTATTTTTTGAAATTTTTTGATACAACTATTTTCATTGATAGACTCAAGAATACGGAACTATTTCCATTGGTACACTCAAGAATCTGGACAAGTCCCAAGCTTTTTGTATAACGTTGCGTGGAGTCCTATCATAATAATCATCACCAGGAGTCAAGGGAATGGTCCCTTGTTCTCTGGTTTGCATATAAAGGACACCGCTACTAGGTTCTGGGTTAGGGTTAGCTTGTAGTATGAGGGACTGAATATCTTCCATACGAACTCGGAGAAAAATACGACGATATGTTCCAGGAAATCCGTAACGAAAAAAACACACCATTCTATTTTTTTTATCAAAAAAATTATAACCACTACCCACATTCCAAAAAATGAGAAGCCACCAATGAAAACTTAGAAAGAAACCGGCGATTCCATAGAAAGTCAGTGTGACCCCTTGTGGCAAAAAAGGAACTACAAATTCGGACGAAATGAAAGAGAAAAACTGCCTACCATAATAACTAGAAACTGAAATATATAACACTCCTAATGAACCTAAAAGAGTGAAAGAAGCCCAGAAGAAATTGATCGGTTTTCGGGACCCTGTTACAATGTCAAGCCATGCGTCTTGTGAGCGACAAACATATTTTTCTGACCCCAAAATGAATTTTGGAACATAAACGAATAAAGCAGACATTACAATTAATACAAGGCCCACTAAAAACACATAAACGTTTATCATAAAATGGGTACCTCTATTTTTAATTTGTACCTGTGCAAATAAATTGAACTTTAAAAAATATATATATGAGACTTGTTACTACTGCCCGTATCTAAAAAATCTTATTTTTTTGAACATAAAGAAATAAAGAAGCCATTGCAACTGCCGGAAATACTAGGCCGACTAAAGGAACAAAAAAGGAAGGTAAGTTTATCATAAAATGGGGTACCTCAATTTTTAATTTGTACCTGTTATTTTTTGTTGATTCTTAGATTAATATTTGGATTATTATTATATTGTAATTAGTATATTGTAATAAAGATAGTATTTAATCACTAGAATTCATATAGACTTATACTAACTCTATTTTTAAAATTATACTACGTATAGCTAAATGAATAGATATATCTATATTTAAATAATAAATATAGATATATCTATTTTTTACTGTATAAATGGAGTATACATAATAAGTATAGAATATAGTAAATCTATAATCAAAGAAAAAACTTAATAAGATTTATTAAGAATCCAAAATCTAAAAATAATAAATATTTTATTAAATATAAGGAATGTAGAGCGAAATAACTGTATCCATTTAGCCCTAGATTTCTACAAGAAACATGTCTCTGAAAATATATCTTTTTATTTTTCTTAGTATTTTTATTATTCTTAGTAGCTTTCTATTATTATCTTATGACTTTACTCTTGTGTGTTCTAATTTTATTTTTGTTTTTCAATTTTGAACTTCAAATAGTATAAATTATTCGGATACAAAAATAAAATTAGAGTCTGCATTAATTTCCATTTTGAGTCAAAGGAAAGAAACCATGAAACTGAAATAACTCACCTAAAACCTCCTTTAAAAGATTCCGAGGTACGATTGAATCAAATAAGCCTTTTTCGAATAAAAATTCAGCCGATTGTGAACCTTCGGGAACTTCCGTATTCAACGTTTGTTCAATTACCCTTTTCCCCGCAAATGCAATGTAAGCATTTGGTTCGGCAATAATGATATCCCCCAACATGCCAAAACTAGCTGTGACCCCACCAGTAGTAGGAGATGTAAGTATCGCTACATAGAATAACTTTTGATTGATTTGATAATTATATAAAGCAGAAGAAATTTTAGCCATTTGCATTAAGCTCAAACTTCCTTCTTGCATACGCGCACCTCCAGATGCACATACTATAATAAGGGGTAAAAGTTGATTGGTAGCATATTCGATCAACCGAGTGATTTTCTCACCCACTACGGATCCCATACTACCCCCCATAAACTGAAAATCCATAATACCAATTGCTACAGGAATACCGTTTATTTGACCTGTGCCTGTTTGAACAGCCTCCGATAATCCTGTCCTTTTTTGATAAGAATCAAGACGAGTTTTATAAGGTTCGTCTTCCGAATCTAATTCAATGGGATCTAATTCAATGGGATCTAATTCAATGGGATCAAATTCAATGGGATCGAGAGATACCATGTCTTCATCTCGAGGGTTCCAAGTACCTGGATCAATCAAAAGTTCGATTCTATCTGAACTGCTCATTTTCAAATGATCTCCACAGTGTTCACAAATATTCATTTTTGATTTAAAAAATTTCTTATAATTTAATCCATAACAACTTTCGCATTGAACCCACAAATGTTTATATTTTTGAGTAAAATCGTCATCATCATTAAAACTTTCTTTTTCACTATCATTTGTAATAGTTATTACATCAGTACTGGTGCTTTGACTACTATTTGTGACCTTACCACAAATGTAACTATAAACGTCACTGTCATTATCATTATATTTGAAACTATTATCTAAAATGTCACTATCAATACATATTTGAGAACGAAGATAATTCTCAATGCAACTATTAATGATATTTTTCCAATTAAATTGACTATCATAGTCAATCTCCAAAATTTTATTTTCAATAGCAAAAAATATGGAATAACTATAACTATTACGATCTCTAACTAAAAAGGTTTTATCAGATAGGAAATTCTGTCTGTTGCTGACATCTACTAAATAATCAACATGACTGTAACTATCATTATCAGTTACAATGGATGGCTCTTCACTCTTCTTTTCAATAGGACCAAAACTATCTATGGATTTACTTAAACCACACCTGTATTCTAACTTCTTATTAAATAGCATTGAATTGAACCACCATTTTTCCATAGAGCTTTTTCCCTTTATTTACATGAAAATACAATAGATGAATAGTCATTCGATGAAAAATATAATTTTTTTGATATTATTCAATTATTGAATAAGAATAAAAAAATTATATTTAATATTAAAATTATACTAGGATTTTTAACTGATAAAAAAAAACTGATAAAAATAACGAGGGAATGGGTATTCAAAACAAAAATATTTGAATTAATATTTTTATATCAAATAAAAACTATTTGAAATAAAAAAATTAGAATCTATTTTTGTGCTTATAGATAACAGCATTCGATGTTATTAACATGGAAATCGAAAATTAGGTATGAATACAACAAGAGAGCGGGGGATAAAAGAGAAAAGAATTCTATAAATCTATTATATTATAGAAGCATAGCCTCTAAATTTCCATTAATTCAATTTCGTTTGTTGATTAAAGCTACGTTCCATAAAAACATCCTCCCCCTTTTTTTCAAATATCCTGACCAGTTCCTGTAGGTTGAACGTCTTGTTCAAGGAAATTAACAATAACAGGAATATGGAAATCGGTTTTATTTTTTATTGGATCAGAAAAACCCACTTTCCCAAAATATTTGCCTTTTCTTGCTTCGGGATTGAACATCAATTGCAACGATTCGATAAACGGATCGTTGCAATTGATATACCTGAACAATACACCCCCCTAGAATTGTATAAGAAGTTTTTTTTTCGTACGGCTCAATTAAATTCAAAATGATGCCTATAATTATGATGTAAAATAGATCGATGAAATCCCTAAATCAATGGTTTACGTTTTTTTCTTATTCTTTATGAAAAAAAAAATAACTATTTGTATTCGCAATCTCATACCTCCATTTTAAGACCTTTCAAACAATTCAAATTAAAGGAAAGCCTTTTAGTATTTCATTTATGCCGGGGTCTCTACCACCTTTTTTGCTTGTCGTCTTGAAAATTTCTTTATTTCTTCATTCTAATAGAATGAATTGTTGAGACAATTTTGAAATAGTGCATAGTCACTGATTCAATCAATCGAGAATATAATAATCTATACTTTAGAATTCTAGGTTTTCTGACTAGACAATTTTTTTCTAAAGTAAAGAAGTAGAAAGTAAGTTGATATTGTATCAATAAATGTGATATTTTATTTAAATAGTTTGTAAATCTAAAAAATGAATGTCTTCAAAAAATAGGAAGAAATATAAAAGAATAATCATTATATTTATTTAATATACAATTATCCATAATGATTACAATAAGATTAGAATAAAAAAAGGATAATATATACAATTTGTATTCAAATAGTTATATATCATGAATAGAAATGATCTGGGACGGAAGGATTCGAACCTCCGAATAACGGGACCAAAACCCGTTGCCTTACCGCTTGGCCACGCCCCATTTTCCATTCGACACTAAACTAATAAATAGTATTATTGGTTGTTCGTCAATTCCAGTTCATAATTTATTCGATAGAATAAATTGTTGCTAGGATTTTGATATGCAGAGATATAGAATTAAACTTAATTTATTGATCATTACATAAAATTCAATTAAGATATTCTATGAATATACGAGTTCTTCGATTTTTTATTTAGGAATGAAACGATTTTGAACTGGATAAGTTCAAATCAAAAAGGGAGTTGAGGGTCTGATCTTATTTGATTCATTTTTTTCCGTTTTATTACTCATTTTTTTATTCATATCGATAAATTCTATAAATGCAATATTTTAATTTTTAATAATTCCATTATCATACGTTTTTAAATTAAAAAATTATTCTATAATTAGATAATAATTATCTAATATAATTATATAATAGAACATATTCTATATAGATATATATTTCTATATAAATCTAAATTTCTTATATATTTAATTGTGAATATAAAAGTATAATAAATAAAAATGATCATTAATTAGATATATGATAAATTATATCATATATATAATATATAATAATATATAATAAAAATACAATAAAAATTAGAATTCAAAAAAAGCAAAAATATAATTCATTTTCTTAAAGAACAACATTTTTGTTATGCTTAATATCTTTAGCTCGGTCTGTATTTGTATTGATTCTGCCCTTTATTCAAGTAGTTTTTTATTGGCAAAATTACCTGAAGCCTACGCTTTTTTGAATCCAATTGTAGATTTTATGCCAGTAATACCCTTACTATTTTTTCTATTAGCTTTTGTTTGGCAAGCTGCTGTAAGTTTTCGATAAGATCTTTAATTTGAGTAATGTCCTAAAAAAATTCTGAATTTATTCGAAAACAAAAATTCTAATATTTTTACATTTAAAAAGATCAGATAAGTCTTACAGTGTGAATCCTTGATTCACATATTTTAATTTTTGGATAGACAAGAAAAATCCAGACCATCTCATCATTTCCATTAAGAAATCAAAATATTATTATTCAATTTGAATCTACCACGAATACCTAGATCTTGATTGTGGATATGAAAGAAAGTTTGGGGTAATGATAATAAAAGACTCAACTCTTACTACAAATAAATTCCCTAAGTTTTTTTTTTCGAAATCACTTCATTTGTTAGAAACTTACTATCAAAGGAAACATAATATGAAATAGAAGAGAATCTTTTCTCTGTCGTTTTTTTTTAATTATCTTGGAGATTTTGTAATGCTTACTCTAAAACTATTTGTTTACACGATAGTGATATTCTTTGTTTCTCTTTTCATCTTCGGATTCCTATCTAACGATCCAGGACGTAATCCTGGACGTGAAGAATAACAAAATCTTTTTTGGTTTATGTGTTTTCCTTACTTGTGCTCGATTTTGAAATCTTTTTCGTTTTTCTATCTATTTTACATCTTTAACTGGTAAAAAAATTAAACAAATAAGGAAAAAAACTCGATAAGTTCAAAAGAAAAAAAATATTCAATTAAAAATAAACGGAAAGAGAGGGATTCGAACCCTCGGTACAAAAATTCGTACAACGGATTAGCAATCCGACGCTTTAGTCCACTCAGCCATCTCTCCCCAATTCAAAAAATAGAATTATTATGCTTATGATACACCGCATAAACAAAAAGAACAAATAAAGTAGGGCTCGAAAAAACCTTTCTTTATCTCTGATTTGATATTGATTGATAGTGATTTGATATATCTTATCTGTCTTTTTTTTTCTATTTGGTTTCGATTCAAAATTATTTATATTATAAAGAAATTTATATATTAATATTATATATAAATATATAATTATTGATTTTCTTTTTTAGTTTGTTTTTTTATACAATCCGAGCTCAGCTAGGTACTGGCATGGCTCTTTTTTCCCACGAATCCTGGATAACAACGATTTTTTTGACTTTATTTTATTTGAAAGAAACTTGTAATTAATTTGACCACCATCAAAAAAAAATAAAAGTAACTTTTTGATCGTATATCATAGGAATCAAAAAGTTACTTTTGATTACGCCTTCATTTTGTTTTGGAGTAACCTATCTAAAAAAAGGAATGGAACTATGGGTTCTTGCACAATGTATTTTTGTATTATGAATGAAGTAATTTTGTCGAGATCTATCTGTCAAAATACCTTCAGCAAAAAAAAACAAAATCCAAAAATGAGATTCGCCCCCTTTTCTTAATTTCATTAGGGGGCCCTTTACGAAACATGTCAACACTCTAATTATAATAAAATTATGCACTTATTTGAGAATTATGCCAGATTCACTTGTTCGACAAAAGATCCTTTTATATACAATAATGGTATTGTAGCGGGTATAGTTTAGTGGTAAAAGTGCGATTCGTTCTATAGATCCCTTAATAGTTAAGGGATCCCTTGCGTGATTCATATCACGATCAAAAACTTTATTTCTTACTTAAAGGGATTTAATCCTTTATACCTCTCAACGAACCAGTCGAGGAATAATATACATTATCGTAATTTGTATACAATTTAGAATTGATTTTAAAATTATGAAACATAAGTTTTTGGAATTGGATCAAGAATCCCAATTCTTTAATATGAGTTAAAGGATCCAGGGAGAAAGATATAGAAAATGAATTTCTAATCGTAACTAAATCTTCCATTTTTATTTATTTATTTAATATAGGAGAGATTGAAGCAAACTAGCTATTAAACGATTTTTTTAGTTTACTAGAAACATCGACATATTTTTAGAGCTCGACGGAAATTTTATTCTTTTCCTAAAGATTCTCTCAAATAGAAATAGAGAACGAAGTAAATAGAAAAAAAAGAGATTGTTCGAATACTCCTTTTCTATCGGGATCATCTAAAACGCAAGGTGTATCAAATGTATTAATACCGAAAGGCTGACATAGATGTTATGGATTATTTTATTTCATGTATTCCATCTATTTCTTAAATTATTCTGTAAAGGAGCTGAATGAAACAAAAGTTTCACGTTCGGTTTTGAATTAGAGACGTCCATTCATGAACGTCGACTATAACCCTTAGCCTTCCAAGCTAACGATGCGGGTTCGATTCCCGCTACCCGCTTATATCCTATTTCTATATTTTTTTCTATTCGAATATCTCATTTTCTATTATACAATGAATACTAATTTTTAGTAAATTAAATAGAATTCGAATGATTTACTATTTATATATATCATATAATATATGGATTATGATTAGTTCTAGATAGAGTATTTTATAGAATTCTTTTTTTCTTTCACTTTTCACGAAATTTTCGTGAAAAGTGAAAGAAAAAAAGAAAAGCGCCCATTGTCTAATGGATAGGACAGAGGTCTTCTAAGCCTTTGGTATAGGTTCAAATCCTATTGGGCGCAAATTTATTGCAATTCATATATATATATATATGAATTTTATATATATGAATTATATATATATTAATTGAATTTGTATATTTCGAAAAATATATCGTGAATTTCTTATCTTTCTTATTATATTCATAAGATTTTGAATTAGAATTCAAAGAAAATATATTGAAAGAGACAAATTATGAAAATGATACATTTATGAAATTTTGAATCAATTTTTTGCTACTTGTTCCTGAAGTAAAAAAAGTTCCGTCTGTTCCTGAATAGCTTCCTTCAAAAGGGTTTCTGCTTCCCCAGTGAATGTCTTGGTAGAACATATTATTTCATTGAATTTGGGTTTATTCGTTTTTAAATATGCCCGTAACTCAACAAGAAATTTCCTTACCTGTTCAATTTCTAATGAATCAAGATAACCGTTCGTTCCAGTATAAATAGTTATTATCTGTTCTTCCACAGTGAGAGGGGCTGATTGGGATTGTTTCAGCAACTCACGCAATCGCTGACCTCTTGCCAATTGATTTTGGGTAGCTTTATCGAGATCAGAAGCAAATTGTGCAAAAGCTTCTAATTCTGCGAATTGTGCCAATTCCAATTTTAATTTACCAGCGACTTGTTTCATTGCTTTTATTTGAGCCGCCGATCCAACTCTGGAAACGGAAATACCTACATTAATCGCAGGTCTTATTCCAGCATTGAATAAATCGGCAGATAAAAATATTTGGCCATCTGTAATGGAAATTACATTAGTAGGAATATAAGCTGAAACATCTCCTGATTGGGTCTCAACTATCGGTAAAGCAGTCATACTTCCTTCACCTAACTGAGAACTTAATTTAGCGGCTCTTTCCAAAAGACGCGAATGTAAATAAAAAACATCTCCGGGGTAAGCTTCGCGACCTGGTGGTCTTCGTAATAGAAGAGACATTTGGCGATAAGCCTGTGCTTGTTTGGAGGGATCGTCATAAATGATTAAAGTGTGACGTTTACGGTACATAAAATATTCAGCCAGAGCAGCCCCTGTATAAGGGGCAAGGTATTGTAATGTAGCTGGAGAATTTGCGGTTTCAGCCACTATAATAGTGTATTCCATTGCTCCTCTTTCTTGTAAAGTAGTTACCACTTGAGCCACAGAAGATGCTTTTTGACCAATAGCTACATAAACACATATTACATTTTGTCCCTGTTGATTGAGAATCGTATCTGTGGCTACTGCTGTTTTACCTGTTTGTCTGTCCCCAATAATTAATTCTCGCTGGCCACGCCCTATAGGAATCATAGAATCAATAGCAATAAGTCCCGTTTGAAGAGGCTCATACACGGAACGTCTCGAAATAATACCTGGGGCGGGCGATTCGATTAACCGAGATTCCGAAGATGAAATTTCTCCTCGACCATCAATAGGTTTAGCTAGGGCATTTACAACACGACCCAAATAACCCTCACTTACTGGTATCTGAGCAATTCTTCCTGTTGCTTTTACCGAGCTTCCCTCTTGTATCAGCAAACCATCACCCATTAGTACAACACCAACATTTTTGGATTCCAAATTCAAAGCAATGCCTACAGTACCCTCTTCAAATTCGACTAATTCACCTGCCATTACTTCATCAAGACCATAAATACGAGCAATGCCGTCGCCTACTTGAAGTACGGTACCCGTATTTACAATTTTTACTTCGGTATTATATTGCTCAATACGTTCACGGATAATTTTACTAATTTCATCTGCACGAATGGTTACCATGAATATTTCTTAATTGGATTCTTTTTCGAAGAAAAAAAAAAATAATGCCTATACTCTATATTATAGTAGAATGACTAATCAGTTATTTTTTTCTTTCATCGCACCAAACATACCAATATTAGCCCCGATCGTACGTAAATGTAACTCGTTGTTTAAGCAACTATTGAGAGTTCCCAGAGCTCCTTGTAATGCTTGTTGTAAAACCCTCTGTTGCACTTGATTAATCGCCTTTTGTTGTTCAAAATTAATAGTTTCATTTTTGTAATTTTCGAATTGTTCCAAAGTTGTATAAATGGAATTAATTAAATTCAATTTTTCTCGTTCTATCTCGGAATAACCATTCAATCGAAACCGATCTGCTTCCATTTCTATTTTCCTTAAGCGGGCCCGGGCTTTTTCCAGCTGTTCAACGGCTCCTTCCCGCAGTTCTTCTGAATTTCGAATAGTTCTCAAAATTCTCTGTTTTCGATTATCTAATAAATCAGTTAATGAAAGTAGATTCTCTTTCCATTCATTTCAAAATGTCTATGATCTCTTCCCGAACCAAACATGAATCTTTCAATTCATTTGGCTCTCACACTCAATTCCTTATAGGAAATTTCCCTATCTTTATTATCGAATGAGCCTATCCTTTTTTCTCTATTTCTAAAAATCGTGAAAAGAATTACCAATCCAAGACCAAAATATTTGGAGGACTCTTCTGACTAAAAAAAGAATTGTCAGCAAAGTTGTTTTTTTTCTGCAAGTCCAAAGAATTCTGATAAATTTATACGTAGGTCATCGATTGCGCATTCTATAAAAGGAGGTGTTAAACACCGGTTTTTATAATTTATCATCGTAAAGTCATTTTCTCGACATGAGTGTTCTATATCGAAAAAATTCCAATTTCCGTATTCACATAGTGGTCGAAAGAATACTACACTGCGTCTAAACTTCAAACTGGTTAGCTTTAACCATGGTAATGTTCCAAAATTATTGGTTTATAGAGAATCAAAGTAGATTTACCAATGAATCGCGAAATGCTATGGTTCTTAACTATTTTTTTCTTAATTTAGTGAGAAGTCATTCGCCGGATCATGCACATTTTCCTAGTTAGAACGAAAAAAGTGCAGTTGGTTGGATCCAATCTATTCTTTGAAATAAACAACTCGCACACACTCCCTTTCCAAAAAAAACCAATACACCTAGCACTACACTTAGATTTATTAGATTTGTTGCTAAAATATCGGTATCAAACCCGAAACTGCCCGCGGATGGCCAGTAACTCAAGCAAAGAAAAGAATCGGTTATATTTTTCATATGATGGCATCTCCTCTTATGGATAGACTTTTTTTATTTCTACGATTTCTAGTTTTTCAATTTTTTTATTATTTTTTTTATAGAATAGTGAATTCTATAATTCTATATATTAAATATTTTTAATAATATTTAATTTATTTTTTAATAATATTTAATTGATTTTTTAATAATAATAATATACCCATTTCTTACTAATAATTTATATAAATTATTAGTAAGAATATTAATATAATAAGGAGAATATTCTATATATTAGAGAATATAGACTTATACTTATTCGAAGTCGATACTAGTTCTTATGTGAATTGCAAAATATCTAGTCGTTTTCAACACTTTCTAAATAAAAAAAGGGGGGTTCATTGGACTAAAAAAGGGACGGAAGAAGAGGACTAGGACTCCACGTGTTATTCCTCCCCCATAAACTCGTCCTTCATGTGTTCTTGTCCGAATGAAGAAATAATTGTACGAGTACAATCTGAATACAATTTCTTAAAAAAAAAACAAGAGCAGCAAAAAAAGTCTACCGAAAAAAGTCTTTTTTTTTTAAGATTAAACAAAAGGATTGGCAAATAAAAGCGCTAATGCTACAACCAGCCCATAAATAGTTAAAGCTTCCATAAAAGCCAGACTAAGTAATAAAGTACCCCTTATTTTGTCCTCTGCTTCCGGTTGTCGTGCAATCCCTTCTACAGCTTGTCCGGCAGCTGTGCCTTGACCAATTCCAGGTCCAATAGAAGCAAGTCCAACGGCCAACCCAGCAGCAATAACAGAAGCAGCAGAAATGATTGGATTCATGATAAGTTTCTCCTATTCCAAATAAAATAAAGAAAAGAAATAGTTAATAATATAATCAACCAAGAAATTATGACTTAATTATTTCATTCTTCATATTTATCTAGTCGAAGTTTAATTCAAAATTTCAAGCTGAATTATTTTTATTGAATTATCCAAATTACTTAGATATTTCGTTTTTCTTTTTGTAGTCATTCCGCATTCAATTTACAATTACAAGAGATGGAATGGAAGGGCTTTGTTTTTTGAATCCCCACCTAAATTTAGAATAATAGCAGGACAAATTTAGATAGATAGTCATAAATAACTAATGAATATCTAAAATGACATATACATGTGTTTCTTCCATACCGTAAACCAATTCGTTGTGTCTTAGATTCAATCGAATTCCAGAATCATTCTTTGAAAACCCCACCGAAAAAGAAAGAGTTGTCTTATACTGATTAGATTATCTATACATATAGTTCGACCCCCTCACCCTACGTCTTTTTTTTTAATCTCTATTTTTTTGTTTTCAAAGGACTTTCTTTCTTTTATTCATTATTATACCATATGGACCGAATAATTACATGGAAATGTATATATCAGAATTTTAGTGATCTAAATGTGATTTTATATTTTTTTGATTTCTATTTATGAAAATAAACTTGACTTTGGTCAATCATTGAATGTGAATGAATGAAAGAGAAATCTGTTCTAGTTCAATATAACATCTTTTTTTTAATCACATGTCGTAAACCTAGATCTCATCCTAAATTATAGTTCCCAACCAAATATTAATTAATTAATATACTAAGATTAAATATGTTTATCGTTTTCATTGTAAGGAACAAAAATAAAAAAATAAAAAAAAAAGAATCTTAATTGTAGTAAAATAAAAATGGATCAAACAAAGACTATTTTAAGGAAAAATAGGAAAAAGATCTTTTAAATGGATCTCTTTCCTATTTTTTTTTTAAATTCCTGGGGAATTGTTTTTATTTATATCTTACTTATTATACTTAATTATACTTATTGCATCTTTTTTGGGGGGTTAGATAATCTTTATTAGTATTATTTAAACTTTTCTAAATTGATTTCTATTTTTTTCGTTATGTTCCGAAAATGGATTATCCTGAACTACACATACTTTGTGGCGTGCCGGGCTAAACTAAAAAAAGAGTATTTGAATAACTAGTTAATGATGCCCTTCCATGGATTCACCTATATAAGCTGCAGCTAAAGTAGCAAAAATAAGAGCTTGAATACCGCTTGTAAATAATCCAAGGAACATAACCGGTATAGGAATTACTAAGGGTACTAACGAAACAAGAACAACAACTACTAATTCATCAGCTAATATATTTCCGAAAAGTCGAAAACTAAGTGATAAAGGTTTTGTGAAATCTTCTAAGATGTTAATTGGTAAAAGGATTGGAGTTGGTTGGATGTATTTACCAAAATAAGCCAATCCCTTTTTTGAAATACCCGCATAGAAATATGCTACTGACGTAAGTAAAGCTAATGCAACAGTAGTATTTATATCATTTGTGGGTGCAGCTAATTCTCCATGAGGTAACTTTATAATTTTCCAAGGCAAAAGAGCCCCTGACCAATTCGAAACAAAAATAAATAGAAACAGAGTTCCAATAAATGGAACCCACGGACCATATTCTTCTCCAATCTGAGTTTTGCTCACGTCTCGAATGAATTCAAGGACATATTCAAAGAAATTCTGACCGGACGTCGGAATAGTTTGCGGATTTCTAACAACTAGAATAGTTGAAATTAATAAGATAGCAATTACAACCCAAGAGGTAATAAGTACTTGAGCATGCACTTGAAAATCCCCTATTTGCCAATAGAAATGTTGACCTACTTCCAGAGCAGATATATCATAGAATCTGTTTAATGTGTTGATGGAACATAATAGAACATTCATATTGTCCTGCCCTCTTAAATAAAAATATATAACTTGAAAGGGAATTATTTTGATTCAACCATTTCCTTATTTTACTTTTACTTTCATTTTCGATTTTGAATACCTACGAATTACAAAATATTTTTGTTTATTCTTTTTATCTTTTTATTTTTAGACAATTTTCTAATGGTATAATAACCGATTCCATAAATCTACGACCCCCAACCAAATCTAAAACTTAATTTATCTTATTATTAATCAAAGATTTCGTATATAGCTAGAACGACCCTCACAAATTGCAAAAACTAATTTGTTAAGAATTAATCGGATTGAAGCTATAGCATCATCATTAGCTGGAATCGGAATATCTGCCAGATCTGGGTCACTATTTGTATCGATTAAACAAATCGTTGGAATTCCCAAAGTGATACATTCTCGAAGAGCCGTATAGTCTTCTTGCTGATCAACAATTATTACAATATCTGGTAACCTTGTCATATATTTAATGCCGCCCAGATATGTTTCCAAATGAGATAATTGTCTCTTCAACATAGCGGCATCTCTTTTTGGAAGAGAGTTCGGTTTTCCCGTCTTTTGCTCCGTTCTCAAGTCCCTGAACTTACGAAGTCTAGTTTCTGTAGTATACCAATTCGTTAACATACCTCCGAGCCATTTTTTATTAACATAATGACATCGAGCTCTTATTGCAGCCCGTGTTACTGAATCAGCTGCTTTTTTTTTGGTACCAACAATTAAGAATTGTTTTCCTCTGCTTGCTGCATCAAAAACCAAATCGCAAGCTTCGGATAAAAAACGAGCAGTTCGAGTAAGATTTATAATATGAATACCCTTACGCTTTGCTGATATATAAGGTGCCATTCTAGGATTCCATTTCCTAGTATCATGGCCAAAATGAACTCCAGCTTCCATCATCTCTTCAAAAGTTATGTTCCAATATCTTTTTGTCATTTATCCCCACACTTTATTTTTATTTTATAAAAAAAAAATAGAAAAAAAAAGAGACCTGGTATGCTGAAATAGCAATAAATAATTGTTCCGATGGAACCTTCTCTTTTATCGAAGATTGGCCATTACTATATAAAGGGGCCATTCATTTTTTTTCTATTTATTATTATTATTATTATTATACTTTATTCCGAAATCAAAAGGCATGAAGCGAATCCGCTTTTAGGAAGCAAAAAATCCTAGATTTCTAATGGATCACATAAATTGTTTGAAATGATAAAAATCAAATAATTTTCTGTGATGTAACAAAAGATTTCGAATTTCTACTTCGAATAATTTTTTTTTTTTTTTCAAGGTAATCTTGTTATGTTGCCTTGACCGTGAACGGTGCATTATTCTTTTGAATCCGGTACCCACCGGTATAATTCCCCCTAAAACAACATTCTCTTTAAGACCTTTCAACCAATCAATACGACCCCGAAGAGCGGCTTTTGCTAAAACTCTAGCAGTTTCTTGAAAACTCGCTTCGGATATGAAACTTTGAGTATTTAGAGATGTTTTTGTTATTCCCAATAATAAAGCTCGGTAACAAATTGCTTCTTCCAATGCACGCCCCGTTCGTTCTGCTCGCAATAATCCAATGAGTTCCCCGGGTAAAAATACATTAGACATTCCATCTTCCGAAACCAATACTTTGGATGTTATTTGACGCACAATAATTTCGATATGTCTATTATGGATGTGTACTCCCTGGGATCGATAAACCTTTTGTATTTTATTAACCAAAGAAATGCGACTTTGCGCTATAGTTAGCTCAGCACCAATCAAGAATCCCCAAGGAATACCGAGAATTCTTGGTATACACTCGTTCCAAGCATCAATTCGTTTTTCTAGATTCATCGATATTGAATCAATCGAACGTATTTCTAATATCTGTTCCACTTTTGGAAGACCTTGTGTTATATCACCGGATCTCGATTTTTCATATATAAATGTAACTAAAATATCTCCTTCATCAAGGATTTCTCCATAATGGCCATGAATGGTTGCTCCCGGAGTCGCCAAATAAGGGTTAGCCGATCTTATTATTACAGAATCCATTTGAACAGTTAGAACTTGACCCGATTTTAGTTTTAGGTGTGGTTCATTTTTCTTTTGAGTTATACATATATTTTCACAAATAAATTGTCCAAGACTTATTATTGTTAATGTTTTTTCAAAATAATTATGATGGAGAAAATACCAATTCAAATGGAATGGATTTAAAACGATATTTTTGGATAGATCGGGTTTAAAAATTTTATCATTTTCGTCCATTAAATAATATTTCATTACGTGACAAATTTCGATTAATTTGTCAAGTTGCAAATTATTAGTTATTGAGACCTGATTATGAGTTATTAAACGATAAAATGAATAATAATTTGCAACTTGAAGGGCTATTCCTAAAGGGCCTAACGAATTCTTATTATTAATTGGAATTATAGGATCTTTTTTTATCCCATTGTGATATTTTACATTGTTGAATGGTCTCATTTGAAAACAATTAGATGATGACAAAATTATCCAAGATCGACATTCCTTATTTCTATTCAACAACATACGAATAGTTCCGTGATTTTGAATAAGTGATTGTTGAATTTTTGTCTTGGAATGAATAGAAAAAAATGGATTGATATTGACCCGATCCGATTCCTTATCCGGGATCAATCCTAAACCGGATGGGTCGTTTCTTTTTCTGATATATGACATATGAGATTTCACTAAGTCAATTCTTATAAAATACTCAATCAAACCGTTTGTACTTACTTCAACAAAGGAAGCGGGGGCCTCCTCAATAGAAGAACTTTTTTTGCCTTGATCCCAATTCAAGACTAAACAAGTCCGAACTAATTGAATCCTTGTGTCGGAAATTCCCCGAATAGATTTGCCATTTCCATAAAGAATATAATTGAGAACTCTAAGTTCCAGATTATCCCTTTCCTGGAACAGATCTTGGGGAAACAGTTTTACAAAATGAATACTGTCCGGTATTTCATATAGAATTACAGGTCGAACCAAAACAAAATACTTTTTCTTGGTAGTTGCGATCCATTGGACATAGATCCAATTGTTAATTTTTTTCGCTTCCTTCCTTTTTTTTTTTTTTACCGTTCCCGGTGGTATCAAGATGGAACTGTGTCGAGATATCTTATCCATCTCTCCGGGAAAATGGATATTTCCAGAAAATATTTTTAATTCTATTTTTTTTTTTTTCTTTTCTAATCGGACCAATCCACCTACTCGACTTCTTATATTTAAAGTGATTGGTGTTCCTATTCCAACGAGACTATTATTCCGTATCATTATGGAAGAAGATTCCGGTAAAATATGCACTTCTTCGGGAATAAAAAAAAATCGATCTACTTTATTTTGGTATTTTGGCTTTAATTCTTTGATTCCTCGATACTCAATTAAATCTTCTTTTTGAAAAAGAGAATGAATTCCTATAGTTCTATATTTAGTAATTCCAGAATTCTGTCTTCTGTATTGAGGATCATCGAAATAAGCCAAAATACTATTTCTATGAAAAATACCATTGATAGGTATTTCAATGGAAACACCGGAAGGAGACATTAGTTTGTTCTTTTGTTCTTGAATCCATTGGAATGGAATAACAAATCTATTTCTTCGCCTTTTCGCCAATAAATAAAAAATATTGTTAAAAATAGCAGAATACATCAAATGAGAATAATCCGTACATATGATTTGATTAAATATTGAATAATCGGTAATCCCTCTTTCTTTTGTACCAAAAGTTTCGAAACTAAATAATTTATGTTTTACTTGGATCATTCCTTGCGAAAAGGTTAGAAATCTTTTTTTTTTCAGTAGAAAGAGAATGACTGTTAATTTGATCTTGATCCTTGCGAAGTAAAAAATGGATTGTATCAGACCTGCACGACTTTCCTGATAATATCCATAAATGACTTGTTTTTGGTAAAATATGTACATTACTATACAAAAATTCGGATGCATGGTACACATCGGTACTCCAATGCATTTCCCCTTCTGAGTCAGAATAAATATGTTTTCGAACCTTTTCTTCAAATTAAAAGTATATGTTCCCGCGCGGATCTCAGCAATCACTTGTTCTGATTTTATATATTGATCATTTTGAACTAATAGAAAACTTTTTGATGGAATAATCATGTTATGTATAATATCGTCACTTTCAATAGTTACATACAAGTTTATATTACATATAAAAGCAGGATATCCATGACGTGTACGTGTAGGGTGAACTAAATCCTCATTAAATTTAATTTTTCCATTCGAGGGGGCTCGAACATATTCTGCAGTACCCCCTGTGAATACTCCACCAGTATGAAAAGTTCTTAATGTTAGTTGAGTTCCCGGTTCTCCAATAGATTGACCAGCAATAATACCTACAGCTTCTCCCAATTCTACCAAGTCCCCGTGAATAGGACTCCGGCCATAACACAATCGGCAGATCCAAGACGTATTTCTACAGGTAAAGGGGGTTCGAATAAATATTGTTGGTGTTTGAAAAGTTATGAATCGATTGATAAGGCCAATCCCAATATCTTGATTTCTAACGACAATGCATCGTGAACCAATATATATATCGTCTGCTACTACACGACCAATTAATGTTTGTATCAAAATTCTTTCTGGTATCATCATTCCATTTCGGGTATTTACAGAAATCCCGCGAATGGTACCACAATCTGTTCGACGTACAACAATGTGTTGAACCACTTCAACAAGTCTACGTGTAAGATATCCAGCATCTGATGTTCGTACAGCAGTATCTACAACCCCTTTACGGGCTCCGTAGCAAGAAATTATATATTCTGTTAAAGACAATCCTTCACGTAAATTGCTTTGAATGGGTAAATCAATCATTTGTCCTTGTGGATCTGACATTAATCCTCTCATTCCTACTAATTGGTGCACTTGAGATGCATTTCCTCTAGCTCCTGAAAAAGACATTATATGGACTGGATTAAAGGGGTCAGTCATCCGAAAATTAGGATTCATTTCTTGTCGCAAATATTCGCTTGTAGTATACCATATTTCAATGGATTGGCGTAATTTTTCTACCGCATGGACATTCCCATAATGATTATGTTTTTCCAAAATCAAACTTTGTTGTTCAGCATCTTGGACTAGCCATCCTTTAGAAGGTATTGTTAAAAGATCGTCAATTCCTAATGAAATAGATGTAGCAGTAGCTTGACGGAACCCCAGAGTCTTTACTTGATCTAGGATGTGTGATGTATATGCCATTCCAAAATGATCTATTAATCTGCTAATAAGTCGTTTAATCGCAGTTCCACCTATCACATTATTGTGAAAGACTAGATTGGCCCGTTCTGCCATAAGTACCTCCATATTCCACTCAGTGGGATTCGGTTCGACAATGGATTTGAGTGAATGATTGGAAAACTTCCTTTTCTTTATATTTATTCACGTAGAAAATTCAAAAGATGCTAGTTGACCTTAATTTAGGTCAGTAAATTTACCTAGCTTAGATACCAACACCAACCGCCTATATGATTAGATACCATATGAATAGGCCCGAGAAAACCCTTGTATAGCTTCTTCGATTTCTCGATAAAAAGAAATATGACCAACAGTGGTTCGAATGTATATACAACGAATTTCTTTTTTTATACTTCTTATTACTAAATAATGCCCATAAATCTCATAATAGGTACCCAAAGATTCGTAGTGAACTTCGATAGGAACTTCTCTTGAAGACAGAATGCATTGATCTATTCGCCACCGGAGCCAGAAAGGACTATCGAAATTTATTCTTTTCTGTCGATAAGCTCCAATTGCATCATAGGAATTGCAAAAAAAGGGTTCGTTTTTTTTAATATATTTATAGTTATTATCGCTAATTTTTTCATTTTGAGAATTTCTGCAATTAAACGGATTATACCTATTTGCACAAATACCTCGACGATTTCCGCTTGTTAATACATAAAGTCCAATAAGCATATCTTGAGTTGGTACGGAAATGGGATCCCCAATAGCCGGAGACAAGAGGTTCGTATGAGAAAACATAAGTAAACGAGCTTCTGCTTGAGCCTCCAAAGATAAAGGCACATGAACAGCCATTTGATCTCCATCAAAGTCTGCATTGAATCCCTTACAAACTAATGGATGTAAACAAATAGCACGTCCTTCTACTAAAATGGGTTGGAATGCCTGTATGCCCAATCTATGCAAAGTAGGCGCTCTATTCAGCAATACGGGATGCCCCTGCATAACTTCTTGAAGTATTTCCCATACAATGGGTTCTTTTTCCCGGATTTTACTCTTAGCAACTCCGATATTTGAAGCACAATTTTTTCGAATTAACCCACGAATTAGAAATGTCTGAAATAGCTCTATTGCTATTTCGCGGGGCAATCCACATCGATGTAATGAAAGTGATGGACCTACGACAATAACAGAACGCCCCGAATAATCAACTCGTTTTCCAAGAAGAGTCTCTCGAAATCTTCCCTCTTTGCCCTCAATAATATCTGAAAACGATTTGTAAACTTTATTATGACCGTCCCTCATTGGTTGTCCGCGGATTCCATTATCAAGAAGTGTATCCACGGCTTCTTGTACCAATTTTTCTTGACACATTACTAATTCCCCTGGGGTAGATCTACTTGTTGTTAATAGATCAATAAGAGTATTGTTCCTATAGATAACTCGTCTATAGAGTTCATTAATATCGGAACTCATTAGTTTACCCCCATCTATTTGAATAATGGGTCTCAATTCGGGAGGAAGAACTGGTAAGAGACATAAAACCATCCATTCTGGTTCTATATTTGTTCGGATAAAATGCTTAGCTAATTCCATGCGTCGAACCAAAAAATTCTTTCTTCTTCCAACTTTTCGATCTTCCCATTCATTTTCATTGTCCGTAGATCCCTCTTCTCCTAATTCTTTCCATTCTATCAACGACGAATCCATAATAATTCTTAAATCCAGATCAACTAATTGTTCTCGGATAGCACCTGCTCCACTAGAAATTTCTCTATTTCGAAATGTATCGAAACCCTGAGTAGCAAAAAAGAGTGGGATACTATATTTCCAGGATTGGATTTCATATTCGAATGAACCTCGTAATCGTAAGAAAGTTGGTTTTTTAATTATGGGCCTAGCAAACGAAAAATTTGGATAGGATCCAACTAATAAGATGGATCTCCCCCTTTGAAAATCGGACGTGAGGGTTTCCTCTCATCCGGCTAAAGTAGTTACACAAGATAAAGAAAGGTTTTTTTTCTCTTTCAAATTTGCGAAAACCTCTACTCTAAATCGAAAATAAAAAATGTTTACTCTTTACTCAAGTTCTCAATAAAGACCAAACAACATTTCATTGATACATTCTTCTTTTTTTCGGAATTTTTTATCCAATTCGAAATTACGACAGAAATAGAAATGAAATGTCAAATTCTTGAGTAGTCTACCTCCCTTCGAACAACGAATCCTCTAAAATTAAATTTTTAATAAAAAAAGCAATATCCTTGAATTCATAAGGGATTTCTTTGTCTATATATCATACCATTTGATCTTTTAGGTCAAGACGTCACCTCGACGGTTATGCCACGATGTCTTTAAGTCTATATGCGATAGATAGACTTCCGCAATCATGATATATTTAATTATTTGAACATAATTTCCATTCTTAAAAAAAAAAGATGGAATAATGAATTCCACAAAAAAGTATTTTTTTCACAAGGTACGTACAGTTATAAATAAATTTTTATTTGTTACTAAATTGACCATAGACCAATTCCCCTTTGATTTGGGAATATTCAATAAACCCAAAAATTCTGAGCTTCATGTTACTTATCCCAAGAGACATGCCAGATACAGGGCATTCCAATTTTATTGACTGGAATGACAGTTTATCATTCGGAATCTGTACAATAATAATTTTTATCAAATCACACATCGCAGTATACTAGACCTTCTAATTCTTTAAGAGGTTTATCTAAAAGGCTCGCGATATAACTAGGAAGACGTTTCAAATACCACACATGAGTTACTGGACATGCTAGTTTTATATACCCCATTTGATATCTACGTATCCGAGAATCAACAAATTCTACTCCGCATTGTTCACAAAATTTTGGTTGGTCTTTTTGATCTCCGATTACTCGATAATTTCCACAAGCACAAATCCCACTTTTGATAGGTCCAAAAATTCTTTCACAAAATAATCCATCTTTTTCAGGCTTATTGGTTTTGTAATGAAGAGTATAGGGTTTTGTTACCTCCCCAACTATCTCTCCATTAGGTAGGATTTTTTTTGCCCAAGCACTTATTTGTTCAGGAGAAACTAATCCAATTCGAAGGTGTTGATGTTTATATTGATCAATCATAGAATAAAATTTCTGATTCAGTCCAATTAAACTTCCTTCCTTTGAATCTGGAAGTCTTTCTCAGATACAAGGAAATGATTCAGTTCCAGAGCCAAAGATCGTAGTTCTCGAACGAGCAATCGAAAAGATTCTGGAGCATCCACGGGTTTAGGTATTGTTCCTCCAATGATCGTAGTCCCGAGTACTTCTTGACGAGCTTTAATATGATCAGATTTATAAGTCAGCATCTCTTGTAAAATATGAGCAACACCGAATCCCTCGAGAGCCCAAACCTCCATTTCGCCTACCCGTTGTCCTCCTTGTTTGGCCCTTCCTTTAAGGGGTTGTTGTGTAACAAGTGCATAATGTCCACTGGAACGTCCATGTATTTTATCATCAACTTGATGAATTAATTTCAAGATATAAGGCTTTCCTATTATAACAGCTTGTTCAAAACGATTCCCTGTTCTTCCATCAAATATTCCGCTTTTTCCCGGATACTCGGGTTCAAATATCCATGGATTCGATGTTTGTTTACTGGCCTCATATAATTCAGAAAACACTAGTTTTCGCGAAGCCTCTTGTTCATATCTCTCGTCAAAAGGTGCTATTCGATAATGTCTATTTAGCATACTCCCAGCTAACCCGAGTGAACATTCAAATATCTGTCCTACATTCATTCGTGAGGGTACCCCTAATGGATTAAAGACCATATCAACGGGTCTTCCATCTTGCAAATAAGGCATATCTTGTCTCGACAAAATCTTTGAAACGATACCTTTATTTCCGTGTCTCCCGGCCACTTTATCACCTACTTTGATTTCACGTTTCTGTGAAATATATATATGAATCGTTTCTGGATTATAGCTAGAACCTGCTTTTTTGTGGATCCATCTGACATCAATAACTCGGCCCCTACCACCTACAGGTAGTTTTAGACAAGTTTCCTTTGAGGGGGATACCTGAATCCCAAGTATAGCTCGTAATAATCTATCTTCCGGGGCATATGAGGATTCTTTCGCCATTTGAGGCGTTAATTTACCCACTAAAATATCTCCCGTTTCTACCCAAGATCCCAGGATCACTATTCCATTTTTGTCTAAATTTCGGAGTAAATGGGCTTCTAGATGTGGAATTTTATTAGTGATTCTTTCAGGACCGTGGCTTGTGACATGAGTCTGAATTTCATATTTCCTTATGTGAAAAGAAGTATAAATATCTTCATAGACCAGACGCTCACTAATGAGTACAGCATCTTCAGAATTGTAACCTTCCCACGGCATATAAGCTACTAATACGTTTTTTCCCAAAGCGAGTTCACCGCCAACTGTAGCAGCACCGTCGGCTAAAATTTGTCCCTTTTTTACGCATTTACCTTTCTGAACCTGGGATTTTTGATGCATGCAAGTATTTTTGTTGGAACGTTGATATATAATTAATGGAATGCTTAGAGCATTCCCATTTCCATATAAAATGATCTTGTCAGTATCGTTATAAATGATCTTTCCCTCGTGTTCGGCTATAGCGGGAACTCCTGAATCTAACGCGACTTGGCGTTCTAATCCAGTTCCAACAATGCACTTTTCGGACCGAGAAAGAGGAACTGCTTGACGTTGCATATTCGAACTCATTAAAGCGCGATTCGCATCATTATGCTCGATAAAAGGAATGAGGGAAGCTCCAATAGAAAAATATTGAAAGGGAAAAATACTTCGAAGATGAACTTGTTCCCATGCAATAGTAAGAAATTCTTGACGGTATCGAGCTGGAACAATCTGTTCCTCCTGAATACCTCGATTCAGTGCTAAAAAATTCCCCGTCGCTACCATATAGTATTCATCTCTACTTGGTGATAAATAAAGCATTTGTATTCTTTTTGATCTGTCAGAAATTTCATAAAATGGACTTTCTATAGATCCCCAATGACCAATCCTTGCGTGAATTGCCAAAGATCCAATAAGTCCTACATTGATTCCTTCAGAGGTGTCAATTGGGCAAATGCGTCCATAGTGACTAGGATGAATATCTCGTATCCGAAAACTAGCAGTTCGCCCCGTCAATCCTCCAGGACCCAAATAACTCAACTTTCTTCCATGAACTATTTGCGTCAATGGATTGGTTCGATCCAAAACTTGAGATAATGGGTGTAATCCAAAAAAAGATTCATAAGTGGTTGTTAATGGAGTTGAAGTCACCAAATTCTGAGGAGTCGGTATCAATTTATATCTAAGTGCTCCACTTATAGTTCCTCTAATTATATTTTCTAAACGAACGAGAGCCAATCCAAATTGATCTTGTAAGAGATCTGCTACGGAACGAATACGTTTATTTTTCAAATGATTCATATCATCAAGTGTACCCATTCCAAATTTCATTCCAATCAAATGATCGGCAGCTGTCAATATATCTCGCGGTAACAAAAATGTATTGTTTTGAGGTATATCAAGATTCAGCCTTCGGTTCATATTGCGTCGACCAATCCCTCCTAATTCACACCTTTGTTGAAAAAATTTTTTTTGTAATTCCGTACATAAAGATTCAGGAAATATGGGATCTCCCCCTACACAAGCAAATTGTCGATAAAACTCCAAAATGGCATTTTCTTTTGACCCTATTTTTTTTTCCTCCTTTTCATTGAGAAAAGACAAGAAAATTTCAGGGTAGCAAACGTTCTCAAGAATTTCGCTTAAATTCGAACCCATAGCTGATGATAGAACTAGAATAGATATTTTCTGTTTTCTACTTACACGAGCCCATATCCTTGCTTTTCTATCAATCTCTAACTCTAATCTCCCTCCCCAATCTGATATTATTGTGGCAGTATATACCGAAATTCCGTTATGGTCCAATTCTGACCGATAATAGATACCAGGGCTTTGTAATATTTGATTGATTACTATTCTGTATATTCCATTTACTATAGAAGTTCCCAGGGAATTCATTAGGGGAATGTTTCCAATAAAAATAATTTGTTCTTGGATATCCCTACTGTTTTTCCAAATTAATCCCGCGGATATATATAATTCAGAGGAATATGTAAGTGATTCATATACAGCATCTTTTTCTTTTATCGCGGGTTCTACCAATTGATATGTTTCCACAAATAACTGAAATTCAATTTCTTGATCGGTATCTTCTATTTTTGGAAACTTTAAAAGTTCTTCTGTTAAGCCCCGATCAATGAATCTAGAAAACCCTTCAAATTGTATTTGATTCAATCCGGGTAGTGTAGACATTCCTTCATTCCCAACGCCAAGCATTTTCAATTTCCCCATTTCTTTTATAGAAAATATTCCACGATTTGCTGTGATTCTTCATCAACTCACATGAATCGATTTAGCAATAATGGAATTTTTATTTCTTTTTACTTTACTGAATCACATGAAATTTTACTTAATAACGTCTATAAATAAAATCAAATATCTTTTATGAAAAGAGGAAATTGTAGACTCCAATTGGAATTTGCAACAAAACAAACAGATAGAATCTAACTTGTAATATAAATAGAAATCAATTGATAAATTTCACCTAGACTTCGAGGTGAGAATCTCAAAACAAAAAAGGAATTCTATTTATACTATTAGTATAGTATGATATTACATATTCCAATTCGATTGGATACCAAAAATGGAATTTGGGATTTCATCGGCTCCATGAGATAAAGATATAAAAAATAAAATAATCAGAAAAAATATAAAATTTATTTTTGTAGCACTTTACGATTTCCATTGTTCAAAAAAGAATGAGAATTCACAAAGAAGAGAGATATTTTTTTATATTTTTTTTAGAATTTAAGAATACGATTGTAATGCGTAAAAAGACTTGGATTTATTAAACATGCATAGATCTAACTTCAGCTAGAGCTATCTATATATGTCTCTGACTTTATTGGAATCCTATTTGTTCCGGATAGCACATGTCGTGTTAATTTGTTTTTTCTATTCATTCATAAATCTATTTAATGAAAAATTGGCAAAAAAATGAAAGCACGAGAATTTTTTGAAAAATCCCTATAATAAATAGAGGTATTATATACGAATAATATACCCAATTATATACTAATTGTGTAACAATAAAAATTTATGTTCGGGGGTTGACATATATTAACAATTGCTCTTATAATTGAAATAGATAAGGATTCAAAAAAAAAAGATGGATTGGTTATGTATTAATTTCTATTTTTTTCTTATTAAGAAAGAAGAGATTCAGATTCAAGAATTATTCAGGAATTTTACGTTCGGGCTTATAATTTGTCCCGTTTTGAAAGGTATACGTTTGTTTTTTCAATAGAAAAAGGGAATTCAAGAAAATGGAATTTAAGATACAAACACATAAAAAAAAAAAAAAAGAAGTTTAGAACACCTTTATTTGGTTTTTTCAGAGGAGAGGGGTATTCTCCTATATTTTTTTTGTATCATTTTGGCGGCATGGCCGAGTGGTAAGGCGGGGGACTGCAAATCCTTTTTCCCCAGTTCAAATCCGGGTGTCGCCTGATCGACAAGAGAATCAAAAAAGTTTATTCCGTTTTGTTGATACAGAAAACTTTTTTGATTATCATGAATTTCATTTTAATTTAATCCAATTAAAAAATATTTTCTATTCTATTTCCATTCTAAGAAAAATAAAATTATTTATTTTTGGTAATCTCTACTAGTGAAAGAATTTCAGAAAAAGTTCTCCAATTGATTTAGAGAACGAATCGGGAGACAATAAGGATTAGATCAAATGGAAATAAGAGATGCAAATATAGAGTATGAGTATGCATAGGAATCGATCTTGATTCGATATTTTTTACTTTAATCAAATGGCGAGGAAAATAAAACATAGGTGCTTCTTTTTCTTCCTACCCATTAGTAAGATTCATTCCCTTACTACTTCCAAGGGTATTTTTTTTATGTTTAATGTTTTTTAATTCTACTAGAAATAAGATAAGAACTTATTAGATGTTCTAATTGGATGTTTCATCAATAGTGTTATGAGGGAATCTTTTTTTGACTCTGTACCAGCGATTCCACTATTATTATAAGATATTATCCGATTTTTAGTGAAAAAAAAAAAAAGAAAATAATACAAGAAAAATTAGTAAACAATAATGAAATAATTCATTCATATTGATAGAGATAGGAGACAAAATTTACATGGATATAGTAAGTCTTGCTTGGGCTGCTTTAATGGTAGTTTTTACATTTTCCCTTTCCCTTGTAGTATGGGGAAGAAGTGGACTCTAAGGGTACTACTAATTGAGTTAAGGGATCAAACTGTCTGAATTGTTTGATAGCCGGGTTCTGGAATTTTTTAACTATTGAATTTAGTTATTTTATTAATACTCATTAATGAAATGCAATTCTATCTGCATTTTAAAATTCTATTTTATACAAGTGATGTATTCTATGGATAATATTGAAAATACTCTTTAAATCAAACAAATATTTGAACTGTTCCCATCTTCCTATTTTGAAAGTAAAGGGAATACAAATAATTGAAAATGGATTTCTACTCCAACCAAATTCGTTTAAATATTTCTATTTCGATGAACTGGTTACCACAAATCTTTTCGAAATATGAAAAAGTTTTTTTATCGAATCGCCGTATTATCTGTCCATAATTTAATCAATCCATTTTTTGGAATACGAAAACGATTACTTTAATTTATTATTTACCGGGATTCTGCAAAGAATGAGAAATCCAAAAATTAAAATCAGAAGAATAAGAATTTCTTTTTTTTTTATTATTATTTCGAATTGATTGGAGCCAATACAAAAAAAAAGCGATTAGATGAAACAAAGAAAAAATATGGACTCTATGGAATCGAAATTCCATAGATTTTGATATATCTATCAAAATCTATTTATAGATTGGTCCAGATTAAAGATTGGTCCAAATTAAACCTTTTTTTTTATAGAATAAGTAAAAAACAATAGAATAATACTTTCTACTTTTACCATATATAAATAGTATAGTAGAAAGAAATATATTTTATTTCTTTCTACGATACTATATGGATTTCATAGAGTTCTGCTGATTGTAGTCTGATCATTTGATTTAAAACTAAGATACGAAATGGAAATCCTTTTTTCATTTTTTTATTCAATCATTATCATTGCATTGATAAAAAATAAAAAGTAATGTTTAAGTAAAATTAGTCACTTTGACTTACCGTTTTTACGTAAATTATAAGTAAAAAGGCAGTAGGAACTAGAATGAAGAGTGCAGTAGCTATAAATGCGAGAATATTTACTTCCATAATCTCTATGTTTTCTTTCTCTTTAATTTCTAATAAATACTTCGGGATTTAATCCCATGGAAATGATAAATCTTTCGTCGGTAAATTCAATGGTATCAATTTTATCTCGATGATATAAAATCGGATCAATATCACGAATAACAATATCTGAGCTATCAAATCGATTCATCGTCGAGAAGGAAATAGTATAACATAGGAAGATCTTTTATCCATACCAAATAAAAAAAAAAAAAAAGACTTTCTGATGCATCCAAAATTCCTTTTCTTTTTTTCTTTCTTTTTTAGTTTAAGGTAAAGGTTAGGACGAAAAAAGGTATTCCCGTTAGAAATGAGATTTTTTGTTATTTTTATTCCGTTTCACACACGAAATCAATTGATATTTTTTTGATTGTGATTGGATTTGTATCCATCGGGACTGACGGGACTCGAACCCGCAGCTTCCGCCTTGACAGGGCGGTGCTCTGACCAATTGAACTACAATCCCAGGGAAAAAATCGTATAGCATACATACATATTCTTACAATTTCATTCAAACCCTCTGTTTTTATATTTGAGATTCGAACCGTTGTACTGTAACTGAAAGAAAAGAGGCGGACTTATATATAGATTGATATTTTTATGGGTCTGCACTTTAGCGAAATCGACACGCATTACTGGCAATCCGTTCGTTATTGCCAAATCGATTTAAAAATAAATGAATCAATAAAACAAAAAAGAGTCTTTTTTGTTTACTTTAATCCTTTCCTTAGACTTTATACTTATGGATCCCGATAGGAATTCCACAAAATCAGAATTTGTGGAAAAAATAAATACCACTCTATATTTTATTCTTCTGTATCCGAGAGCCCATCGGACATTTTCAGAGAACGTCAAATGGGTTATATCATTTCATGGTGGATCAGAAAATTTTTGGGCCGAGCTGGATTTGAACCAGCGTAGACATATTGCCAACGAATTTACAGTCCGTCCCCATTAACCCCTCGGGCATCGACCCAAGAAGAATCTATTTAATTCTTTATTGATAATCCCTGATCCATTTCCTTTCGTAGTACCCTACCCCCAGGGGAAGTCGAATCCCCGTTGCCTCCTTGAAAGAGAGATGTCCTAAACCACTAGACGATGGGGGCATGCTTGCCCGACCGCCATTCTACTATGCTCATAGTATGAACAGTTTTTTGAAATTGTCAATATAATGGAATGATATGATTCGATCAGAAGTATCTTTCCATTTCAGAATTCCTTAAAATTTTTTGATTCACCATTTCTATTTGGAAATTGTTCATTCCAACTACCAATTAAGTAATCCGAAAGAAAACAAAAGAAAGAGAGAATCCTTTCGGGGAATGGTTGATTTGCTGGAACAGGCCAGGCATTAAAACCAAATTTCTTTCACTTTCATTCAATGTTAAGAAGGTTGAATTAGGTATATTTCTATATCATCCTAAGCCGGGAATTAAAAAAACGAAAAAAAATCTGGAAATTAGATAATTAAAGGATAAGGATCAATAAGAATTGGGTTGAGGGACAGGACAAATGGAATCTATTTATCAACGATTCGATGAAATATTTAAATTAATGGGTACATGTTTCAATGAAATGAATTTCGTGTTAGGATGAGGATTACTTCAATTCGAATTGGTAAAAAAAAAACATTCCATTGATATTTATCAAATCCTATATCAATAAATAGTTTTTTTAACTTTTAACTATAGTATTTACTAGGTAAATCCTATTTATTGTTCCTTAATGAGTGAGTAGAAAAAATAGATCTATGTACATATATTCTAATGTGATTTATATATATATATATATTAATCAAATAAGTATATCTATATAATTAAGTATATGCAGTAACAAATACATGTACTAAACTCATATTCATATTGGCTGGTTCCTTATTCGAGAATTGATTCAAACGGGGCCCTTTTAACTCAGTGTGGTAGAGTAACGCCATGGTAAGGCGTAAGTCATCGGTTCAAATCCGATAAGGGGCTTTTTTTGTCATAAAATGACAACAGTAATTTTCCTATTTGAAGTCAGAATAGAGATATTCGTGATATTTGTAAGAAGTTTCCGTTTGTAATTAAAAAAAAAACTAAGGAATAGTTTAATTTCATGAAAAAATCGAATTTTAATTCTAATCTAAAAGGAATTCTAGTTAGAAAGTGAAATAGTATTCTTTAGCTATCTATATATATATATTTAGAGATATTTCCTTTAATTGTCAGATATTTCTATTTTGGTCCAATAAAAAAATACGAAAGATTCTAAAAAAAGTAAGTGGACCTAACCCATTGAATCATAACTATATCTACTATTCTGATATTCAAATTCGATAGAAATAAAATTCGATACAATATTTAAAAATTTGACAGATAGATAAAAAAAATAAATAGAAAAAAATATTCGAATTTCTTACCTGGATCTGCAAAAAAGTATACTTTGGGATTTTTTTAATATGAACGAAACAAAAAAAGAACAAAGAAGACAATAAAAGAAATAAATGTCAAATAGAAAGAAAAAATATGATCCTCTAGTTGTTTCCTAGACATACACAATATAAAAAACCCCTTTTTTTTTATTTCACGAACAACATTCAAGAATAAGATAAGATTATTTGATAAAAGGAGAGTAGTATATCTGGGGATCCGCTGGGAACGAGAGTGATAAAAGCGATCATTTGTTTCTGGAACAGTTCTTTAAATAATTTATTTATAGGATTTACGAGTCAGAAGTCAATTCCCAATTCATGATTTAGGGAATTTGAAAAAGAATAGAAAGGAATAACCAAATGAAGTTCAGGGATTTTACATAGATTAGGTATCAATCGACAAAAAAAGGGATTTTTCTATTCGAAACCCAGTAGAAAAGAAGGGGCAGTCTACGAGAAATCATATCATATGTAAAATGAAAAAAGACTCGAAGATTCCATCCCTGAAAATGCTAGGAGGTGTTCGGAAATGGTTGAAGTAGTTGAATAGGAGGATGACTATGACTATCGCTCTTGGTAAATTTACCAAAGATCAAAATGATTTATTTGATATTATGGATGACTGGTTACGGAGGGACCGTTTCGTTTTTGTGGGTTGGTCTGGTCTATTGCTTTTTCCTTGCGCCTATTTCGCCGTGGGGGGTTGGTTCACAGGTACCACCTTTGTAACTTCATGGTATACTCATGGATTGGCAAGTTCCTATTTGGAAGGTTGTAACTTCTTAACTGCTGCAGTCTCTACTCCTGCTAATAGTTTAGCACACTCTTTGTTGTTACTTTGGGGTCCTGAAGCACAAGGAGATTTTACCCGTTGGTGTCAATTAGGTGGTCTGTGGACTTTTGTTGCTCTCCACGGTGCTTTCGGATTAATAGGTTTTATGTTACGTCAATTTGAACTTGCTCGATCTGTTCAATTGCGGCCTTATAATGCAATCGCATTCTCCGGTCCAATTGCTGTTTTTGTTTCTGTATTCCTTATTTATCCACTGGGTCAGTCTGGTTGGTTCTTTGCACCTAGTTTTGGTGTAGCAGCTATATTTCGATTCATTCTCTTTTTCCAAGGGTTTCATAATTGGACATTGAACCCATTTCATATGATGGGCGTTGCTGGTGTATTGGGTGCTGCCCTACTATGCGCTATTCATGGTGCTACCGTAGAAAATACTTTATTTGAAGATGGTGATGGCGCAAATACATTCCGTGCTTTTAACCCAACGCAAGCGGAAGAAACTTATTCAATGGTCACCGCTAACCGCTTTTGGTCCCAAATTTTTGGGGTTGCTTTTTCCAATAAACGTTGGTTACATTTCTTTATGTTATTTGTACCAGTAACTGGTTTATGGATGAGTGCTCTTGGAGTAGTCGGTCTGGCCCTGAACCTACGTGCCTATGACTTTGTTTCTCAAGAAATCCGCGCAGCGGAAGATCCTGAATTTGAGACTTTCTACACCAAAAATATTCTTTTAAACGAAGGTATTCGTGCGTGGATGGCGGCTCAAGATCAGCCTCATGAAAACCTTATATTCCCTGAGGAGGTTCTACCACGTGGAAACGCTCTTTAATGGAACTTTAGCTTTAACTGGTCGTGACCAAGAAACTACCGGTTTTGCTTGGTGGGCCGGGAATGCCCGACTTATCAATTTATCTGGTAAACTACTGGGGGCCCATGTAGCCCATGCCGGATTAATAGTATTCTGGGCCGGAGCAATGAACCTATTTGAAGTCGCTCATTTCGTACCTGAGAAGCCCATGTATGAACAAGGCTTAATTTTACTTCCCCATCTAGCTACTCTAGGTTGGGGGGTAGGTCCTGGAGGGGAAGTAATAGATACCTTTCCATACTTTGTGTCTGGAGTACTTCACTTAATTTCCTCCGCAGTATTGGGCTTTGGCGGTATTTATCATGCACTTCTGGGACCTGAAACTCTTGAAGAATCTTTTCCATTCTTTGGTTATGTATGGAAAGACAGAAATAAAATGACTACTATTTTAGGTATTCACTTAATATTGTTAGGTATAGGGGCTTTTCTTCTAGTATTTAAGGCTTCTTATTTTGGAGGTATATATGATACCTGGGCTCCAGGAGGGGGAGATGTAAGAAAAATTACAAACTTAACCCTTAGTCCAAGTATTATATTCGGTTATTTACTAAAATCTCCTTTTGGGGGAGAAGGATGGATTGTTAGTGTGGATGATTTGGAAGACATAATTGGAGGGCATGTATGGTTGGGTTCCATTTGTATACTTGGTGGAATCTGGCATATATTAACCAAGCCCTTTGCGTGGGCTCGCCGTGCACTAGTATGGTCTGGAGAAGCTTACTTGTCTTATAGTTTAGGTGCTTTAGCCGTTTTTGGTTTTATAGCTTGTTGCTTTGTCTGGTTTAATAATACTGCTTATCCTAGTGAGTTTTATGGTCCGACTGGACCAGAAGCTTCTCAGGCTCAAGCATTTACTTTTCTAGTTAGAGACCAACGTCTTGGAGCTAATGTAGGATCGGCTCAAGGACCTACCGGTTTGGGTAAATATCTAATGCGTTCCCCGACTGGGGAAGTTATTTTTGGGGGAGAAACTATGCGTTTTTGGGATCTGCGTGCTCCCTGGTTAGAACCTTTAAGGGGTCCTAATGGTTTGGACTTGAGTAGACTGAAAAAAGACATACAGCCTTGGCAAGAACGTCGTTCCGCGGAATATATGACTCATGCTCCTTTAGGTTCTTTAAATTCCGTTGGTGGCGTAGCTACAGAGATTAATGCAGTCAATTATGTCTCTCCTAGAAGTTGGTTAGCTACTTCTCATTTTGTTCTAGGATTCTTCCTATTCGTAGGTCATTTATGGCACGCGGGAAGAGCTCGCGCAGCTGCTGCAGGATTTGAAAAAGGAATTGATCGAGATTTTGAGCCTGTTCTTTCCATGACTCCTCTTAATTGAGACATGAAATCCTATGCTTGACGTAGGAATCACTTTGATTTTAGTATACATATTGGGTTGAATCGAGGAGATCATATTGAAAAAGTATTTTTTTTTCAATTCATTTATATCTAATATTTTTTGGGGCTCCGCTATATCACCACTTAGCCGAGCCCCAAAAAACTGAGCTAATCTAAACAAAAAAAACAAGTCGCCAAGAAAAAGGAGAGAGGGGGATTCGAACCCTCGATAGTTCTTTGTTTCGAACTATACCGGTTTTCAAGACCGGAGCTATCAACCACTCAGCCATCTCTCCAAAAGCTAATTTCTATTTTATCTTTATTCCACTCAATAGAACATTACCATACGAATTAATACCCTTTTTCTCTATTGATAGATAAATGGTAAAGATACTCAGTGTGAATCTATTGGTCTAGTTCTCTATCCGTATATATATGCATGATCCAGCATGCCCTTAATTTCTGAAGTAAAAAAAATACTCCTCGATCCATGCCTCAAAAGGGGGTGTCATATAAAATCAATGGATTCATGATAAAACCCTCCATAATGCATTCATTTTTTATTACATTATTAGAAATTTTTTAAGGGGTCAAGGGGTTGGGGGATCAAATGGTATAGTTCTTTTGTTGGTAAATTGGAGGATTAGAAACATGACTATTGCTTTTCAATTAGCCGTTTTTGCATTAATTGCTACTTCATCCATTTTATTGATTAGTGTACCTGTTGTATTTGCTTCTCCTGATGGTTGGTCAAGTAACAAAAATGTTGTATTTTCCGGTACATCATTATGGATTGGATTAGTATTTCTAGTGGGTATTCTTAATTCTCTCATCTCTTGAAACTATTCATTCTAGATCAAAAAACGAAATGACCCCTCCCCCCGAATAATTTCGGGTTGTGAGGCACATTAAAATGGAATATATAAGACCCCACAAATAAAGAAAACGAAAACATTATTATTATTATAGGGAGGGGTCAAACTTCTTCTATTAAAAACCTCTTATATCTTATACTTAATAGATATATATATCTATAGTAAAAGTAAAAAGAAGATAACAAAATACAAAAATACAATATTCCTATTATATAGGTTAATATATTCGAATTGATTTTTCGATATTCTATAAATTTAGAATTACTTTTGATTAATACTTTATAAAATATAAAAATAATATATATATATATATATGGAATACGAATTTGAATTCGATTATCGAATAGAAAGATATATAGATATATAGATATTCTATATCTTTTATTTTTATAGATTTTTAATAAATCTATTATATTATATATAATAGATATATAGATTTCGATTTTTTATATTACCTTTAATAGACATCAGACACTGCTCTGCATAAATAGAATTGATATATAAAGTATCAAGTACAATAAAAATAAAAATGCGGATATAGTTGAATGGTAAAATTTCTCCTTGCCAAGGAGAAGACGCGGGTTCGATTCCCGCTATCCGCCGCTTAGTTATTATATATTTAATAGTACTAGTATGTATTGAATAGGAATAGTATATTTATTTTCATTTTATAAAACATTTAATCGTGAATTCCAGTTTTTAGGAAAAATGTTGCGGAGACGGGATTTGAACCCGTGACCTCAAGGTTATGAGCCTTGCGAGCTACCAAGTTGCTCTACTCCGCGAAAAAAAGAAGAATTGACAATTAATGGAAACAAAGATTGAATGTGTCCCTTCACCATATCTGTACAAATAGAATAAACCTTTTATACAGAATGGTAAAGGGACCGTCCCATGATCGCTGATCATAAAAATAAATAAAAATAAGGAAGAAAATTTTTAATTCTTACCAACTGGATCTTGTTGCACCGGGCAACAAACCTTCGTGAACCATTTCACGAAGTATGTGTCCAGATAATCCAAAGTCTCGACAATTACCTCTCGGTCTTCCGGTTGAAAAACAACGTCGACGAAGACGCGTAGGTGCACTATTACGAGGTAGTGATTGTAACTTTCCATGAAGTTCCCATTTCTCACTTAACGACTGAGCTTTGCTTATTTGTTTTTTTGGAGATCTCCGAATCAAATGATATTTTTGTTCCAATTTTTGCCGCTTCTTTTCCCTCTCAATCAAACTTTTCTTTGCCATGATGATTCATTTCCTATTAGTATCAATGATAGAAGTCGGATCCGAGATGTAGAAATATAAGAAGGTGGTTCCCCTTCTTCATACAAAGAAATAACATTTTTGGCGATACAATAAAGAATGAAATTAACCAAATTTACCCGACGTAGAGGCAATCAAGAAAGCTGCATAAGTAAATATATAACCTACCGAAAAGTGGACTAATCCAACCAATCTTGCTTGCACAATGGAAAGAGCTACTGGTTTATCTCTCCATCGAATCAAATTAGCCAAAGGTGTACGTTCATGAGCCCATGCTAAAGTTTCAATCAATTCCTGCCAATATCCGCGCCATGAGATTAAGAACATAAATCCAGTAGCCCAAACAAGATGTCCAAATAAGAACATCCATGCCCAGACTGATAAACTATTCATACCAAAAGGATTATATCCATTGATAAGTTGTGAAGAATTTAACCATAGATAATCTCTTAACCATCCCATTAAATAGGTAGAAGATTCATTAAATTGTGAAACATTACCCTGCCATAATGTAATGTGCTTCCAATGCCAATAAAAAGTAACCCATCCAATGGTATTTAACATCCAGAAAACTGCCAAATAAAATGCGTCCCAAGCCGAAATATCACAAGTACCACCTCGTCCCGGACCATCGCAAGGAAAACTATAACCAAAATCCTTTTTATCCGGCATTAACTTCGAACCACGTGCATCCAAAGCACCTTTTACTAAGATCAATGTAGTTGTATGTAAACCAAGAGCAATAGCATGATGAACTAAGAAGTCTCCAGGCCCAATTGTTAAGAATAGAGAATTACTATTCTCATTAATAGCATTTAACCAACCAGGCAACCATATGCTTCGCCCCGCATTGAGCGCCGGACTATTCGTTGAAGATAAAAGTACATCGAATCCATATGAGGTTTTACCATGCGCAGATTGTATCCATTGGGCAAATATGGGTTCGATTAAGATTTGTTTCTCCGGAGTTCCAAAAGCAAGCATGACATCATTATGGACATAAAGTCCCAAAGTATGGAACCCCAGAAACAGGCTGGCCCAACTTAAATGGGATATGATAGCTTCTTTGTGCTCTAACATTCTTGCCAATACATTATCTTCATTCTGTTCGGGA
>NW_027339415.1:2500-20000 GCF_000331145.2 Cicer arietinum | reverse complement strand
GCCTCTAAAATATCTTTTATACCATGACCAATACCCCAGTTAGTTCTATACATATGACCGGCAATGAGAAAAAGAATTGCAATAGCTAAATGATGATGTGCTATATCGGTCAACCATAGACCACCAGTTAGTGGATCTAATCCTCCACGAAAAGTAAGAAAGTCCGCGTATTTTGACCAATTCAAGGTAAAAAATGGGGTTGCTCCCTCGGCAAAACTTGGATAAAGTTGAGCCAAAAGATCTCGATTCAAGATAAATTCATGAGGAAGCGGGATCTCTTTGGGATCTACTCCAGCATTTAGAAATTGGTTAATTGGTAAAGATACATGTACTTGATGCCCCGCCCAAGAAAGAGACCCAAGTCCTAGTAGCCCTGCCAAATGGTGATTCAACATGGATTCTACATCTTGGAACCAAGCCAATTTTGGAGCAGCTTTGTGATAATGAAACCAACCAGCAAAAAGCATTAAGGCTGCAAAGACCAATGCACCAATTGCAGTACAATAGAGTTGTAATTCACTAGTTATTCCAGATGCTCGCCAAATCTGAAAAAAACCGGAGGTTATTTGTATTCCTCGGAAACCTCCGCCTACATCACCATTCAATATTTCTTGGCCTACTATTGGCCAAACCACCTGGGCACTAGGTCGAATGTGAGTAGGATCATTTAACCATGCTTCATAATTCGAAAAACGAGCACCATGGAAATACATGCCACTCAGCCAAAGAAAGATGATGGAGAGTTGGCCGAAATGAGCACTAAAAACTTTTCGAGAAATCTCTTCTAAATCACTAGTATGGCTATCGAAATCATGAGCATCAGCATGTAGATTCCAGATCCAAGTAGTAGTATCAGGTCCCTTAGCTATTGTTCTTGAGAAATGACCAGGTTTTGCCCATTGCTCGAAAGAAGTTTTTATGGGATCCCTATCTACCAAAATTTTGACTTTTGGTTCCGGCGAACGAATAATCATTGAGTCCTCCTCTTTCCGGACAACACATACAAAGAGACCCGCCAACATAAAACATAATTAGTGAACTTATGGGAGATGTTTATATTTAAATTGTTTCTCTTCTATCTCCCATCTATCTTTATCTACATTTTCTTTAGTTATTCACTAGAACAATTATGATCCGGAAGTTAATCCGGGGCAAGTGTTCGGATCTATTATGACATAGCAGTGAGGCGCTCAACGGACCTTTTTTAATTATTATAAAACCTTTTCTGGACTTTGAATTTAATGAACTTAAATTCTTTTTTTTTTTTTTGCAACCCGGTCTATTCAGACTTCACTTCGAGGTTCCTAGATGGAACAAATTTCATTTTTTTTATTTCTTGCATATCTTACATAAACGATATTCTTAGGTACTTTATTTCATTTCAAATCACGTGAGCAGTTATTAGCATTACTAGGGAACATACGAGTATTTCGATTTAGTTTTTAGAAGATCTCTTTTTTTTATTTTAGTAGTTTGAATAGCAGAAAAAAAAAAGAATTCTCTACTATATCCACTTATCATTTATTTCTATGAAATATCTGATTAAATAGAACTATTTTAGAAGGGATATCATGAAATTTTTTAGTTGGTTGTTCCTATAGAAATCATATGTTTTATTTGACTCATGGGGACAACAAACAATAAACTATAACAAATTCAATATATATTTCGAATAATATATTTTCTATATGTTCTACTCTACATTCTCTATAGAGAATGTAGAATAGAACATATAGAATTAGAATAAAAAAAAGAAAATAATAAACAGAGGGTTCTTATTCAAAACGCCCTGTGATCTTCAACCAATTCTGTGCTTCAATATAATTACCGGGGGTAAGCGCTATAGCTTGTTTCCAATATTCAGCAGCTTGATCAAACCAAGATTCGGCAATTTCAGAATCTCCCTGTCGAATGGCCTGTTCTCCACGGTCGGAATAGGTGAGTAAATTCCTTCCCTTAGAACCGTACTTGAGAGTTTCCTGACTCATACGGCTCAACAGTCAATTCTTTTGATCTTCCTTTTTTTCTGGAGTTAACAACAAGAAAAGAGCTTAATTACATGAGTTTCAAACTTGAATTTGGATTAAAAATTTAATCCTTTGTTTTTAGTTTTATCTTTTTTCCTACCCTCAGAAGAATAAAACATCGACATTAACACTCTTATTGGAATTTTCTGAAAGGTAACTATCTCCATTTCATATATCATATACTTTGATATAGAATATATCCATGTCTATAGAATCTTTGAGAAAGGCTTTTCTTGATGAGAAAAGAAAAGACTTACTATCTTTGGGATCTGATACTACACCGCTGCTCAAAACCTTAGGGGATCCACTTTATTACATAAGTAGATTCCTAATTTATTATCATATAAGTAAGCAGTTCTTGTTGTATCGGCCAAAAACCTTGTTAATTGATCTTTACGGTGCTTCCTCTATCAATTAGATCTTTTATCCATAGAAAAAAAGTATCTAGGCATATATATTTTATTTCTTCATATTTTGACTTCTATGAAGTTTGTTTCTTTGCTACAGCTGATAAAAATCGTTGTTTCGAACGAGATATATATGTAGAAAGCCTATTTCTTTTTTTGTCTAATATTTATTAGTATTTGCGGAGTTATTTGTTCTTTTCTTTTTTCTTTCTATAGTGGAGATAGTCGCACGTAATGACAGATCACGGCCATATTGTTAAAAGCTTGAGGTAAAAACGGGTTTCGTTCGAGTGCCCGAAAATAGTATTCCAACGCTTTCGTATGTTCTCCGTTACTTGTGTGGATAAGGCCTATATTATAAAGTATATAACTTCGATCATAGGGATCAATTTCCAGTCGCATAGCCTCATAATAATTCTCTAAAGCTTCCGCATAATTTCCTTCAGATTGAGCCGACATCCGTTACGGTCGTCATTCGGTTCAAAGAATCTCCGTTCCAGAACCGTACGTGAGATTTTGATCTCATACGGCTCCTCCTTTCCTTTAATGTGTATAATGATAAACATGCATAGAATCAAAAAAGATTCCAATATTCTCATTATCAACTGAGCGGGACTAGTGTTTTTACACGAAATTTCTAGCCAACCTTCCTGTAAAAGATCTTTTATTAACATCAAGTATGTTATTACTGAATAAATAGTAACTTCAACAATTTCTTTGTCCTCAACGCTGCTAAATTTCCCGGAATTAGTCACTTCAACAATCTTCGATGGTTCTATGAGTATCCAAAATACAAACGAGATGGATGTTTATTGTCCCAACCATTTTTGTTAGTCCCGATCCCGATAAGAAGGGAAATCTTTTTTTTTACAAAGTTTTCTCGTGTTGTTGATTCCTAAGCGTAGTGCTTCTTTCCCCATGCCGCCTATTGGTACTAGTGGAGTAGGATTGACCTAACCGCATAGATATAGGTATAACCTTTCGCTTAATACTATAAACCTAAAATTCAAGCATATGAGGCTGCATTAATCGGGAATACACGACAGAAGGAATTAATCCTTTTATTTCCATTCCAAACTTCACCTTCAGCAAGCGTCGGTTTTTTTTTTCAAAATTTTTTTCTTTCTCTCCGAAGAATGTATCTTTGTTTTCAGACTGAGATCGGTAAAAAAAAAAAAGATAATCAAATCGCACCATCTCGGTAATAACTGAATGCCTCTTTTTCTCCAGAAGTTGTCGGAATTATTCGTAATAATATATTGGCTACAATCGAAAAGGTCTTATCAATAAAATTTCCATTTATACGAGATCTAGTCATAGGTAGCAATCCATTCTATAATTTCATTTTTTTTTTCGCGTGAGAAAATAATCCCCCAAACAAAGGAATTGTACAATACAGTACGAAATAACGTAAAAATGGACTTATTAATCAAATTACTTTATCCTACGGCAGGCTACGAAGGAGGTTTTTTTTTGATAAAAACTTTTCTTTCTATTTTTTAGATTGTATGCGCCTACGCAAATGAAATATGAATGCCTCCCGATTCACTGGGTTTCTGGGCATAATCATTATGTAGGAGAGATGGCCGAGTGGTTCAAGGCGTAGCACTGGAACTGCTATGTAGGCTTTTTGTTTACCGAGGGTTCGAATCCCTCTCTTTCCGGACCTTTGCCAAGGTCATCAATGTTACTGACCTCCATGTTTGAAATTACAATGGATACCCTTAATTCCAACTTTGATATGGATTCCCTAATTCCCAATTTGTTTCTGTAATATAGAAAATAGTGGAAAAAGTGGGCAAGGAATAACTATTTTCCTATACCCACATCTATACACGAATAGGGGGGGGAATCCTCGGATCAAAATTATTGTTATTTGAATTAGATTAAGTCTGACGAGAATAATATTCTACAACCAGCAATTCATTAATTTTCAAACCAACCCATTTACTATCGATTATTTGATTAACTAATCCTTTATATTCGGATGGATGAAGAGTCAAATGATTTGGCAATTCTTCGCGGGGGGATGATTCAAGAGAGTTTTGAATCAGAGTTATAGATTTTTGGTCATCCTTCGCTGTAATAATATCTTGAGGTTTGCAACGATAACTTGGTATATCTACTATACGACCATTAACGAAAACATGTCTGTGGTTAACTAATTGACGGGCTTGAGGAATAGTCAAAGCCATACCCAATCGAAAAAGTATGTTATCCAAACGCATTTCAAGTAATTGTAGTAAAACTTGACCAGTTGACCCTTTCGCTTTTCCAGCGATACGAACGTATTTAAGCAATTGTCGTTCTGTAAGCCCATAATGAAAACGCAATTTTTGTTTTTCTTCTAAACGAATACGATATTGAGATTTTTTACTGGAGCTCGATTGGTTTCTAAGTTCGCTTCCAACTGTAGGCCTTTTACTAGTTAGTCCTGGTAAATCCCCCAGACGGCGTATTTTTTTGAAACGAGGCCCTCTGTAACGTGACATAAATACTCCTTTTTAAAATGGAAAATATCATAAAGAAAAATTAAAACTAAACTAAATGACAAATATGATAAATGAAGCGAAATATACTTAAAATATTGTACTACAAATATGGTAATACCAAAGAAGAATTGGAGAGATTCTATCAATATCCTAATTTTATTTTATATATATCTATATAAATAGATATAACATAATATTTAAAATAAAAAAAGCCGGCTATCGGAATCGAACCGATGACCATCGCATTACAAATGCGATGCTCTAACCTCTGAGCTAAGCGGGCTCACATAACACAAATTGTGCCTGTATCGGAATTCTTTCCTAAACTACCCGGATCTTAATTATAAATTGTTTATTATATTATTAGCTCTTCATAACATAATTACTATCTAATGTCATAACATTTATAAAATAAATACAAACATATAAAAAAAAATATAGAATATCCCATATTTATTATATTTTTTGTATTTATATATATTTATATTATATATATGTATATGTATTTATCCCGATATCCTTATTTTTAATTTTATATAAAAAAATAGAAATATAAGGTATTCTATAAAATTTTGGAGGGATATTTTTGATTTATATATTTTCTTTAGATATTCTTTAATATTATAGAATACCTTATATTTCTATATTATATTTATAGACTATAGCAATATATATTGAAAATAAAATAATGACTAATTAGATTACGGTAAACAGTAATTTAGATTACAAAATTCTTATGCATTAAAATTTAATATGTATAATTATGTATATAATATATGTGATATATCGATATATACATATACATTCGAATTCTAACAAATTGGATGGATTATGAAAACAAATTTGATAAGTAATTACAAATTCTATATTTGTATTGAATTTCTAAATGAATCTTGAATTTTAAATTAAAAAATCGATTTTTGATTTGTTATTATAAGGTCTGTATCTATTCGCTCGAAAAAATAAAAGAATCGAACGTTCGAGTATTCTAAATTTTATCCAAAAATCGTAGAAGGAGGGACATTTAAAATAGAGATATATGTACTTGATATCTCTTTATATTGAATTGCGAATACATAGATAATAGAATCATTTCTGATTCGACTAAATATGGGTATCCGGTATAGATGAAAGAAAACCAATCAAACAAAAAAAACAAATAGAAGCAAAATTTTCCCAATATGGGATTAGGTATCTAATAATTCCTGCATATAATTCTCATAATAGAAATGAAAAAACATCCTAATGAGATCTCAATCTCAAAGAAAAAACGGGGGATATGGCGAAATTGGTAGACGCTACGGACTTAATTAGATTGAGCCTTGGTATGGAAACTTACTAAGTGAAAACTTTCAAATTCAGAGAAACCCTGGAATTAACAATGGGCAATCCTGAGCCAAATCCTGCTTTCGGAAAACAAACAAAAAAAGTTCAGAAAGTTAAAATCAAAAAAGGATAGGTGCAGAGACTCAATGGAAGCTGTTCTAACAAATGGAGTTGACAACATTTTTTTTCGTAATAAGAAAGGGATCCTTCTATCCAAATTCCTTAAATTTAAGGATCAAGGATAAAGATATATATGTTATATATATATATATGTACTGAAATATAATTTCAATTGATTAATGAAGACTCTTAACTTGTATTTTGTATTTGTAAATATTTAGATTCGATTCTATCACAAATGAAAGATGTGAATGAACTAAATTACAACAACTGTAATAAAAGAATATTCATTGATCAAATCAGTCACTCCACCATAGTCTGATGGATCTTTTGAATAACTGATTAATCAGACGAGAATAAAGATAGAGTCCCATTCTACATGTCAATACCGACACCAATGAAATTTTTAGTAAGAGGAAAATCCGTCGACTTTTGAAATCGTGAGGGTTCAAGTCCCTCTATCCCCAAAAGCCCTTTTAATTCTCTAATTTTTTATCCATTTTTGAATGAAAATGGATAAAGTCTTTTTTTTATTTATTTATTTAGTTGACATAGACTCAAGTAATTTCCTAAAATTAGGATGGTGCGTCAAGAATGGTCGGGATAGCTCAGCCGGTAGAGCAGAGGACTGAAAATCCTCGTGTCACCAGTTCAAATCTGGTTCCCGGCGATTCATTTGTATGAGGATCTATTCCCATATTTATTTTAATAAATTGGGGGAATAGATACATATATATTTATTAGTGATCTTGATCATCATACAAAATTTATCTAGGTGTACGGAGGGAGATATGCTCTTTCTAGATGAAGAAAGAATAGATGTATATTCTAGGTATAGAAAGTCAGTCTGAAAATGAATGATTCGATTTAGTTTCGCTTTTTTCTGCGCTCCAAAAAGAATGTTAATATTTCAACAATATTCAAATGGTTAAATTAATTGATTGAAATACTTAAAAGTTTAGGGGAGTTCAGAGGTGGAAATAGTCTCAATTCATCTCAGATACATTATAAAAAAATATGGTCTATTTTTTTGGTATTTCTTTGCTTTGATCGTACTTTTTCTTTTTCGTAGACGGATATCGAATTGATGTTGATGTGCATCTTACATAGTTAATGATGCAGAACTTTTTCAGTTTATCCTATTGACTTACCTGAAATAAGTATCGTTCCAATTTTAGAATCTCAATGAATCCCTCTTTTATTGTATTTTTTATTTATTTATCGAAATCTACATGACTCTTTCTAATCTATAAGAAAAAGAAAATGTACATATATTTCTTGAATATTTGGGGTTCTCGAAGTGCGGATTTTTTTCTTATTTTTATCATTTAGTGAGCATCTTGTATTTCATAAAAATTGGGGGCGATATAATCTTTACGCAAAGGCCATCCGATCCAACTTTCTGGCATTAAAATACGTTTCAGACGCGGATGATTATCATAAGATATTCCTAACATGTCATAAGATTCCCTTTCTTGAAAATCCGCACTTTTCCAAACCCAGAAAATAGAAGGAATTCTGGGATTTTTCCTTGGGGCAAATACTTTTATGCATACCTCTTCTGGTTGATCTAGACTATACTCTATTCTGGTAAGATGATAGACACTAGCTAATAATCCTCCGGGTGCTACATCATAGGCACATTGGGAACGTAGATAATTGTAACCATATACATATAAAATAACGGCAATCGAATGCCAATCCTCGGGCTTTATTTGTAAAGTCTCTATTCCTTGGTAATCGAAACCCAAAGATCTATGAACTATTCCGTGTTTGACTAGCCAAGCAGACAAATTACCTTGCATTTTTTTACTTCTCCTGCGTTTTTTTTATAAGTTTGGTATTTGGTATCAGTATTTACCATTTATTTACATTACAATGAAATTTTGGAAGATTGACTTGCTTGCTATTTCTTATTGTATTATTTTGTACAAAAAGATACTGTTTAATTCACTTTTTCGTTGGTCGTAGGATACTGAACTTTTTTATATTTGAAAAATGTGTCAGAAGTTATCTCTGAAATAGATGGTGGTTGATAGAATAATCCTTGATTATAATTGCCAGTATGAGTACTGCGTCCAACATCCAATTTGTGGTTGGTAGTAAAACATCTATTCTCTCGTTGATAACTAATTCGATCCTCATAGATTTCGCGAGATATTTTCTTACGAAGTTTTGTTATAGCATCTATAACAGCTTCTGGTTTAGGCGGACAACCCGGCAAATAGACATCCACAGGAATTAGTTTATCAACGCCCCGAACAGTACTATAAGAATCGGTACTGAACATACCTCCTGTAATTGTACAGGCTCCCATAGCAATAACATATTTAGGTTCGGGCATTTGCTCATATAATCGAACTAAAGAAGGAGCCATTTTCATAGTTACAGTGCCCGCTGTTAAAATGAGGTCGGCCTGCCTAGGACTAGAGCGTGGTACCAGTCCATAACGATCAAAGTCGAATCGTGATCCTATTAAAGAAGCAAATTCAATGAAGCAACAACTAGTACCATAGAGAAGTGGCCATAAACTGGATAGTCTTGACCAATTTGAAAGATCATTTAATGTTGTAGAAATTACTGAATTTTTGGTTTTTTGATCAAGTACGGGAAACTCAATGGAATTCATAACTGTCTCAATGTTTTGTTTAATTGTCTAAATATTCAAGAATTAAGACCATTCTAATGCTCCCTTTCGCCATGCATAAACTGAACCAACAATTAGGATAAGCACAAAGATTAAAGCTTCTATAAATACGGATACCCCCAATACATCAAAACTCATTGCCCATGGGTAAAGAAAGACCGTTTCAACATCAAAAACAACAAAAACTAGAGCAAACATATAATAACGGATTTGAAATTGTAACCAAGCATCGCCCATCGGTTCTATTCCGGATTCATAACTAGAAAGTTTTTCTGGTCCTTTTCTAATCGGAGCTAAAATTCCAGAAATTAGAAATGCTAAAATAGGAATCAAGATCGATATTATTAGAAATGTCCAAAAAATATCATATTCATAAAGCAAAAACATAAAAGTACTCCCATGAATGTGGAAAATATACCGGATTCATATTAATTCTTAGTCGATTTAAATTGAAATTTTCAAATTATTAGATTAATTAATAGTAATATAAATAGAAATGCTTTGTATTGTATTAAGTTTACATTATTTTTTTTATTTCTAAAAAAATGGAGACTAGTATCTAAGTATAATACTTTTATTATTAGTATAGTAATCTATTCGAATAGAAATGGATTCATTCTTTCTACTACTAAAAGTATTTATAGTCTATTTATACTATACTATTACATATTTAATATTCGATATACTATTTAATACTATTATAATAGTATATCGAAATCGAATATATTTGTAATGACAGATATTAGATACTAAATCTAAATCTGAGTAGTATCCGTAGGAATATTAGGGCTATACGGACTCGAACCGTAGACCTTCTCGGTAAAACAGATCAAACTATTATTATCAAAATGATTTGAATTGTTTTAAAGACCCAACGTGCATTTTTTTTGCATTGGGCTTTTTCATTAACTGATAGAAATATCAATTAGTCTACCATCTTTTTTCTTTCTGGAAAGAAAAAGGAAATGACTCCCTGTGCTCTGATTTCTTATTTAGATTAAAATCGAAGAGCACTACCAAAGTTTTTCAAAGAAGAAGGTTATCCTGACGTAGGTTTGCTTCTGGCCTGGATCAACTTAAGTTAAATGGACTCTCTATCAACCTACTAAAATAAAAATATCAAATAGGAAATGAAACTTCATACACCTTAAAGTTCATAAGATAGGAAGAGAAGAGAATTATTTTGAGGTCCCTAGACTCATTATGCCTAGCATTGAATAGATTAAGTATTCACCTTATCAATATCTCAAATCCATTATGGATTCCATTTGACGTCTAAATCCTTTGTCAGGCTATTGTTCTCTTATTTTGTTCCCGGAGTAAGACATCGATTTCTCAATAAGATCAACTCTTTTAATTACATGATGGACTCCTATGAAAAAACATTGGCGCGTGTGTAAACGAGGTGCTCTACCTAACTGAGCTATAGCCCTTTTGATACATATTTTATCATATTCGATAAATAAATTATTGTCAAGATAAATATTACATGATCCAATCTCGTTGATTGATATTGCGTTGGTATTGCTTATAAGTAATATTACATTTATAATCCATTGATCTGATAGATAGTTATTTTTTTTTTTTTATTTAGTATGAAAAATGACCTACTTAACTCAGTGGTTAGAGTATTGCTTTCATACGGCAGGAGTCATTGGTTCAAATCCAATAGTAGGTAAGGTATAGGTAGAACTTATTAGATACCATTGATTCTGGTATCTAATAAGTTGGTCTACTCACTTTTTTTAATTTTATTGTAATTTTCTATCTTTTCCTATTCTATCTATTTTTTTTTTTTTTTTCAATTTTAAATTATTTGGCTGCACAAACTTGTTACGAGTCATATTGATATGATAGCCTCAACTCGTGTCCTAGCTCGTCTGAGAGCTAGATTTGCCTCAATTGTTTGTCTCTTGCCTTCAGCCTTATTCAAGTTAGCTTCCGCTATTTTAAGAGTTTGTTGTGCTTCTTGTGGATCAATGTCACTACCCTTTTCTGCATCATTTACTAAAATTGTGATCTCGTTATTGCCTATTCTAGCAAAACCGCCCATCAGAGCCATAGTTACCCATTGGTCGTTAAGGCGTATTCTCAAAATACCTATATCTACAGCTGTTGCAATAGGCGCATGGTTTTTTAATACTCCAATTTGTCCACTATTAGTAGATAAAATAATTTCTTTCACTTCTGAATCCCAAACAATTCGATTGGGGGTCAGTACACAAAGATTTAAAGTCATTTTTTCAATTTTCTCTCCATTTCTAAGTTAAGTTCGCAGCCTTCGCAGTAGCTTCATCGATATTACCCACCAAATAAAACGCTTGTTCGGGAAGACTATCTAATTCTCCAGAAAGAATCAATTTAAACCCTCTAATTGTTTCTTCTAGCGCGACATATTTCCCTGGCGAACCTGTAAATACTTCTGCTACGAAAAATGGTTGTGATAAGAAACGTTCAATTTTTCGTGCTCTTGCTACGGTTAAGCGATCCTCTTCGGATAATTCGTCCAACCCAAGAATAGCTATAATATCCTGAAGTTCTTTGTAACGTTGTAAAGTTTCTTTAACTCTTTGCGCAGTTTCATAATGTTCTTCACCAACGATCCGAGGTTGGAGCATAGTTGACGTTGAATCTAAAGGATCTACTGCTGGATAGATACCTTTGGCAGCTAATCCTCTTGATAGTACTGTAGTAGCATCCAAATGTGCAAATGTCGTGGCAGGAGCAGGATCGGTCAAATCGTCTGCAGGTACATAAACTGCTTGAATAGAAGTTATAGACCCTTCTTTGGTAGAAGTAATTCTTTCTTGTAAAGAACCCATTTCAGTACCCAGGGTGGGTTGATAACCCACAGCAGAAGGCATTCGGCCCAATAAGGCGGATACTTCGGATCCTGCTTGGACAAAGCGGAAGATATTGTCGATAAATAAAAGTACGTCTTGTTCATTGACATCTCGGAAATATTCCGCCATAGTTAGGGCAGTTAAACCAACTCTCATACGAGCTCCGGGCGGTTCATTCATTTGACCGTAGACTAGAGCTACTTTTGATTCCGCAATATTTTTTTCATTAATTACTCCAGATTCTTTCATTTCCATATAAAGATCGTTTCCCTCACGAGTACGTTCACCTACTCCGCCAAATACGGATACACCTCCATGAGCTTTGGCAATGTTATTGATCAATTCCATAATGAGTACTGTTTTACCTACCCCAGCTCCACCAAAAAGTCCTATTTTTCCGCCACGCCGATAAGGAGCTAAAAGATCTACTACTTTAATACCTGTTTCAAAAATGGATAATTTTGTATCTAACTGTATAAAGGCAGGCGCAGATCTATGAATAGGAGATGTTGTGCGAGTATCTACAGGACCTAAATTATCAATAGGCTCTCCAAGTACGTTGAAAATTCGCCCTAGAGTTGCTCCGCCGACTGGAACACTTAGAGGAGCTCCCGTGTCAATAACTTCCATCCCCCTCTTTAACCCATCTGTAGCACTCATAGCTACAGCTCTAATTCGATTATTTCCTAATAATTGCTGTACTTCACAAGTTACGTTAATTTGTTGGCCAACAGTATCTCGACCTTGAACTATCAGAGCGTTGTAAATATTAGGCATCTTCCCTGGTGGAAAAACAACATCTAGTACCGGACCTATTATTTGGACGACACGTCCCAGATTTTTTTTTTCAAGTGCAGAAACCTCAGTATCAGAAGTGGTAGGAGTTATTTTCATATTAAAATATATCTATCCGTTTTTTTTTTTCAAAAAAAAAAATTGAAATCAAGAAAAAAGTGTTCGATAACAAAGCAAGTTGATCGGTTAATTTTTTTAAGATTAAAAAAAATACGAAATGTAAGTTAATAATCTATTTTCTTAATACCATCCAACCAATTCAATTGTTTTTCAATTCAATTTCAATGATTGAATTTTCAAGGTCAACCCAGTCATTATGAAAAGTTCAATTGGATGAAATCATCTTTTGAAAGTGTTTCGTTTGTTTATCATTAAAAATTATAGATATACATTATAGATTATAGACAATACTATCTATATTCTCTATGGAATTCGAACCTAAACTTTGTTTACGATTCAGTTTTTCTATCTCATTGGTCCTTATTTTATATTTCCTCAGCATAGAATTTATACTTAGGATATTTTTTTACCGATTTTTCTTTTCGTGGGCAAATTATGCCTATTTTTATATCTAGGATTTACATATACAACATATATCACTGTCAAGGTCAAGAGTAAATTTCTTATTATTTCAATTAGAAAATTCCATTCAAAAATAAAAAAAAAATAAGAGACTCCAAATTTGAAAAAAAAAAAGGATTGGGTTGCGCCATACATATGAAAGAGTATAGAATAATGATGTATTTGCCAAATCAAATATCATGGTTCAATTTCATAATCAACCAGTCGGATTAAGTGATAATATTAGTTCATGGATCATTTATGAAATGTTTTATTAACCCAACTCGCAAGTTAGGTCGAGTAGACCTTATTGTTGCTAGAATTCTTAATTCATGAGTTGTAAGGGGGATGTATGTCACCACAAACAGAAACTAAAGCAAGTGTTGGGTTCAAAGCTGGTGTTAAAGATTATAAATTGACTTATTATACTCCCGACTATGAAACCAAAGATACTGATATCTTGGCAGCATTTCGAGTAACTCCTCAACCTGGAGTCCCGCCTGAAGAAGCAGGTGCTGCGGTAGCTGCCGAATCTTCCACTGGGACATGGACAACTGTGTGGACCGATGGACTTACCAGTCTTGATCGTTATAAAGGACGATGCTACCACATCGAGCCGGTTCCAGGAGAAGAAAGTCAATTTATTGCTTATGTAGCTTATCCCTTAGACCTTTTTGAAGAAGGTTCTGTTACGAACATGTTTACCTCTATTGTAGGTAATGTATTTGGTTTCAAGGCCTTGCGCGCTCTACGTCTGGAAGATTTGCGAATTCCTAATGCTTATGTTAAAACTTTCCAAGGCCCTCCTCACGGAATCCAAGTTGAGAGAGATAAATTGAACAAGTATGGTCGTCCACTATTGGGATGTACTATTAAACCTAAATTAGGTTTATCCGCTAAGAATTATGGTAGAGCAGTTTATGAATGTCTGCGCGGGGGACTTGATTTTACCAAAGATGATGAAAATGTGAACTCCCAACCATTTATGCGTTGGAGAGACCGTTTCTTATTTTGTGCAGAAGCAATTTATAAATCACAGGCTGAAACAGGTGAAATTAAAGGACATTATTTGAATGCTACTGCGGGCACATGTGAAGAAATGATAAAAAGAGCTGTGTTTGCGAGAGAATTGGGCGTTCCTATCGTAATGCATGACTACTTAACAGGGGGCTTCACTGCAAATACTAGCTTGTCTCACTATTGTCGCGATAATGGTCTACTTCTTCATATCCACCGTGCAATGCATGCAGTTATCGATAGACAGAAAAATCATGGTATGCACTTTCGTGTATTAGCTAAAGCGTTACGTTTGTCTGGTGGAGATCATATTCACTCTGGTACTGTAGTAGGTAAACTTGAAGGAGAAAGGGAAATTACTTTAGGTTTTGTTGATTTACTACGTGATGATTTTGTTGAAAAAGATAGAAGTCGCGGTATTTATTTCACTCAGGATTGGGTTTCTTTACCGGGTGTTCTGCCTGTTGCTTCAGGGGGTATTCACGTTTGGCATATGCCTGCTTTGACCGAGATCTTTGGAGATGATTCCGTACTCCAATTCGGTGGAGGAACTTTAGGACACCCTTGGGGAAATGCACCGGGTGCCGTAGCTAATCGAGTAGCTCTAGAAGCATGTGTACAAGCTCGTAATGAGGGACGTGATCTTGCTCGTGAGGGTAATGAAATTATCCGTGACGCTGCAAAATGGAGTCCTGAATTAGCTGCTGCTTGTGAAGTATGGAAAGAGATCAAATTCGAATTCGAAGCAATGGATACTTTGTAATCCAGTAATTACCATTTGTTCTATTAATTTCAATTAAACTCGGCCCAATCTTTTACTAAAAGGATTGAGCCGAATACACAATACAAAGATACTTGTTGTATCCATAATGAATCCTATGGATCTTTCGGATTATAGAATTTATAATTTTATTTAATAATTATAAATAATAACATACTAATTGATATAGGATAATAAAAGCAATTAAATAGAAATCTTTTTTATTTTAAAATTCGAATATAAATATTGTTTTTATTTGTTTTCTCGATTTTATTCTTTTTTCAACACTAATATTGACAACAGTGTATCAAACAAATATAATCCGATCGTGAATAAATGGATCAATGGATCAATTGACTGATGTTACATAGATTTTTTGTACTTCATCCAAAAATGGCGGATTCGTTGTATTTTGTTTGATACAAACAAGAAGTTTTTTTATTGAAAGAAAAATAGAAATAAAAAAAAGGTATGTATAAACTAATTTTTTACTATAATTTATAACGATAGTTATAGACAAAGAAGTGGTCTATTATTTTTTATTATCATTTTTTTTTTTGTAATTTAATAGAATATTTTATTAGAGAGTTCCATCTTTTTTTTTATTGCGATTGGATATACACATCTTTTTTTTATTTCATTAGGGTTGCTAACTCAATGGTAGAGTACTCGGCTTTTAAGTGCGACTCCATTTTTTACACATTTCTATGAACTAATTGGTTCATCCATACCATCGGTAGGGTTTGTAAGACCACGACTGATCCAGAAAGGAATGAATGGAAAAAGCAGCATGTCGTATCAATGGCGAATTCTAAAAATTTTTGGACCCGGCCCAAATTTTTGTTTGAATTGTTGGCTGGGAACAAAAGAATTCAGTTGGGTTGAATTAATAAAAGGATAGAGCTTAGCTGCTCCAATTATAGGGAAACAAAAAGCAACGAGCTTTCATTTTTTATTTGAATGATTACCACATCTAATTATACGTTAAAAAACAATTAGTGCTTGCTGTGGAAAAAGCTTTTCCTTCCCACGAATGGATTAAGGGTTTTTGTTATGAGTCCTAATTATTAGCGATTTTCCATTATGTTATGGGATAGCGATAAATGTGTAGAAGAAAGAGTATATTGATAAAGATATTTTTTTTTTCCAAAATCAAAAGAGCGATTGGTCCAAAAAATAAAGGATTTCTAACTAGCTTGTTATCCTAGAACAATTAGATGGAACAAGCGAGGGTAGATAGTCCATTGATGGGTTTTACTTGTTTTCTAGGTATCTATTCATATTTGTTTTTTTATTTGAATTCAAATATCTATCTAGATAGAATACCTTGTTTTGACTGTATCGCACTATGTATCATTTGATAATCCAATGAATCTCGGATCCTTTGACCAAATAGAATTTATAAAATGAAGGAATATCAAGTATATTTAGAACGAGCTAGATCTCGCCAACAGGACTTCCTATACCCACTTATTTTCCGGGAGTATATTTATGGACTTGCTTATAGTCAAAATTTTAAAAGATCCAGTTTTGTGGAAAATTTAGGTTATGACAGTAAATATAGTTTACTAATTGTAAAACGTTTAATTAGTCGAATGTATCAACAGAATCATTTGATCATTTCGGCTAATGATTCTAACAAAAATCCATTTTGGGGATATAATAAGAATTTTAATTCTCAAATAATATCAGAGGGTTTTGCCATCGTCGTGGAAATCCCATTTTTCCTACAATCTGGCTCTTCCTTAAAGGAATCAGAAATTATAAAATCTTATAAAAATTTGCGATCAATTCATTCCGTTTTTCCCTTTTTGGAGGATAAATTTACATATTTAAATTATGTGTCAGATATAAGAATACCCTATCCTATCCATCTGGAAATCTTAGTTCAAATCCTTCGATACTGGGTGAAAGATGCCCCTTTTTTTCATTTATTACGGTTGTTTGTTTATAATTTTTGTAATTGGAATAGTTTTATTACTACCAAAAAATCGATTTATACTTTTTCAAAAAGTAATCCAAGATTATTCTTGTTCCTCTATAATTTTTATGTATGGGAATATGAATCTATCTTCCTTTTTCTACGTAATAAATCCTCTCATTTACGATTAAAATCTTTTAGCGTTTTTTTTGAGCGAATTTTTTTTTATGCAAAAAGAGAACATCTTGTAGAAGTTTTTGCTAAGGATTTTCCATATACTTTAAAATTCTTCAAGGATCCTCTCATTCATTATGTTAGATATCAAGGAAAATCCATTCTGGCTTCAAGGAATGCGCCTATTTTGATGAATAAATGGAAACATTATTTTCTCCATTTATGGCAATGTTTTTTTGATGTTTGGTCTCAACCAGGAACGATTAAGATAAACCAATTATCCCAACATTCATTTCAGCTTTTAGGCTATTTTTCAAATGTGCGGCTAAATCGTTCAGTGGTACGGAGTCACATGCTGCAAAATACATTTCTAATCGAAATTGTTAGAAAAAAACTAGATATAATAGTTC
>NW_027339414.1:0-14845 GCF_000331145.2 Cicer arietinum | reverse complement strand
ATTTCTTATTCATTTACTTTTTAAGTCAATGATGACAAATATGGGAGCCACTTGTGTTTTCCCTTGGGACCATGACAGCTACTGCTACAGCTACATGCATACCCCCAATATATATGGACTTACATCATCATCCTGCCCTACACCAAATGTACATGCAATTTTGGCACAACCTGGCTAAGATATAAATAACAAAATTAATAGTTAGAAATATAAATCTAAATAAAATGAAGCAAATAATAATAAATGAAACGGCTAACTGCCCTGAAAATGAAAAGCTAAAAAGTTGAATTAGAATGAAAAACAGCCAACCGTCTAGAATATGCCAACACAAAATTAATGGATATGGTCATGAATTCATTCCACATATTTTTATTTAAATTTAAATGATTCTTGGGGAATATAATACACTACTATGATTATGAAGTATGAACACATAATTTGACTCGGGCCAGATATGGACCTGCTATGTCTTTTAACCGGTCATTTATTATACATCCTAAATTTTTATATGGTCACAAAATTTAATCTAAATATATATGTAAAATATATATATTGTATAACTTTTTCAATATTCTTTTTTATATTTTTTATATTTAAATGTGTCTGAATAAATATAAATTTATGATCGTGATCACATAAGTCTTACTCATATATATATCACAGGCATGAGACTTTCCCTTTATGCATTCATTTTAAATACTTGAAGATAATACAATTAATGATGAAGATCATTTTAAATGATTTTCATGGTGAAGATCAGTTACTTTTTTAAACAACAAAGCAAATATAAAGAAAAGATATAGAGAAAGATACAAGGGGTGTTCAACTCAAATACAATTTAATAGAAAAAATATAAAAACATTTTTAAATTATAACTCAATTGATAAAATGTCGATATTATTAAACTGAATATGAAATCTTAGGTTCGAATTTAAATTTGGTAGTTGTGTATAAATTTCTTCAGTCCTGATATTATTTCAAGCCGACACCAATTTGTATTTTTTTTTTCTTTCTGTTATGCATAATAACAAGAATGTTTTTTTCCTCTTTTGTCAATTCATATATCAATTATAGGTGTACAAGGGAGCTATGGAATGAACTAACTAATTTGCACCAGTCCTAAAATGACCTTTGTGTTATATTCGTCTTTTGTTTCATGAAAATGTAGTCAAGTCACTTTGTATCTTTTAATGTTAACTTGGAGGTTTTGTAGGATTTAGTAATAGGTTATATGATGTATATATTGTCTCAAAATTCAAATAATTTCAAAGTAAGGGTTAATGTATGTGTTAGGATTTGAGGTAGTATAGTTATTTAGCATGTAGTTGGATAGTGTAGAAGATTTTAGTTGATAGATGGAAGGTAATAGTAGCAAATAGGGAGAAGTTTAGAGCAAGAAATGTTTTTGTATTACTAACAAATGACTCTTAATTGGTGGTCTATTTATAGTTGTGGAAGTTATATTCTAGATGTTTTCTTAGAGATTCTTTATGACATTTATAATACAAATATAGTAATTATTTATTCTATGAACTATTTAAGTATTATAGAAAAGTCAAGACATGTACATCATAAATTAATAATTAATAATTATTCTATATGTTACTAATGTATTCTAGAAAGATCTAGAAATGTGCATAACGTCTCGACACTCCTTCTTGATGCGAATTTCGATAACTCCAAGCATAGTTCGTAGTTGCTCAAATCTTGCTATTGGCAATGCTTTTGTAAATATGTCTACTTCTTGATCTTCTATTATGCAATACTTAAGGTTAATTTGTTTAGTCTCGTATGTTTCTCTAATAAAGTGATATTTGATTGATAGGTGTTTTGTCTATTGTGACATGCTAAATGTTTTGTGATTGCAATTGTTGATTTATTATCATGGTAAATTATGGTTGACTCTTCTTATATTTCACTAATTTCTACAAGTATTCTTTGAAGCCATATAGCTTGACTTGTAGCTTCAGCTGCTGCCATGTACTTAGCCTCTGCAATTGATTGTGCAAAAGCAGTTTGTTTCTTTGATGTCAAAGAGAATATTCTTGATCCAAGTGAGAAGCCATAACATGATGTACTCTTCATGTCATCTATCAATATTGTCCAATCATTATCGTTGTAACCAAGCAATTTTGAGTTAGTTGTGGTTTTATATTGTATGCCAAACTCCTTTGTGCTTTGCAAGTATCTTAAAATTCTTTTATCAGCTCCAAAATGAAGTTGACCTGTTTTTGCATGAACCTAGATAGTAAACTTGTAGCATACACGATGTCTAGTCGCTTAGAAGTAAGATATAATAGACTCCCTATCAAATTTCTATAGCGCGATGCATCAACTTCTAGAGCTTTAACATCCTTTTGCAATTTCTCATTTTCATAAGTAGCATATTGATAGACTGGCAATCATTTATTTTGAATTTTTTCAATAGTGTTTCAGTGTATTTCTTATGACATATAAATATGTCTTCTTCGTGATGTTTTACCTCTATGTCAAGGAAGTAGTTCATCAAGCTAAGGTCGGTCATCTATAAGGCCTTCATCATGTCTTATTTGCATTCCATATTATTATCTTTGTGTTGTTCCGAGTGTAGATCAGGTCATATCTACATATAAAAAGACCATGAGAGTATCATGCTAACCTTGGATCTGGATGTATAGTATTGCCTCACTCTTGCTCCTTCTAAATTCCTGATCAATGAAGTAACGATCAATTCTAATGTACCATGCTCAAAGGGCTTGCTTCAGGGCATACAAAGGTTTTATTAGCATTAGAACTTTGCCATTGTTTTCTTTGGCTAGGAGTGAAAATAGGTCAAGATAGACTAAGTTTACTTAAAAAGGTTAGGCTTGCTTAAAATTTTTTAAAGCCCGAGTCTAATCTATTACTTGTCAAATACTTTATTTTAAGTTTTGTCCAACTCTTTTAAAAGTCTAGTTTTGCCTATTAGTCTCTTCAAAAATCCATTTTGTGTTAAGAATTTGAAAAAAGAAAATTTGTCTATCTCTCAAAAAGGTTAGTAGACCAATAAAAAACATGAATTTGGTTAAATTTGTACGATCATAACATCCATTTTTTCTTCACTTTTCACAACAAATTTGATGTATATATAAACAACAATTATAAACAAAATAAAAGCATAAAAAATATTTTAATAAAAAATAAAATAAAACACAATCGTCAAATTTATAGCACAATGATTTTGAGAGAGAAAGATAGGTACGAAAATTCGAAACAAAAAATTAGGGTATAAATTTCAAATAAATAGTCTTTTAGTATAAAAATATAAATAGTTTGTTTTCAAATAGATGAAATAAAGATTCTCTCTTACAAAAATATGATAAGTCTTTTATTTTATTATTACTATATATAAATATATTATATTTTAATTACATGTACACGGGTCAACCTGTTATGACTAATATAATTTTTTAAAGAGTCTAGGCCTAGCTTATTTAAAAATCTTGAATTTAGCCTTTTTACTAAACGGGCTAGGACAAACTAGACTTTTAATAGGTTGATCTATAAGCATCTATCGAACGTCTTGACCTATTCTCACTCCTACATTTGACTACAAATCCTTGTGGTTGCTCTACATAAATCTCTACAAACTCCCAAGTATTATCCTTCTCAATCGTTTTCATCTCTTCTTGTATTGCATTTACCCGTACTTCTTGTTTTGACACCACTTTTTAGTTTTCAAGCTCGAGCAATGTCAAGTTGCAAATTTCATATATGTCAACCAATAATTTTACTCGATTTGGAGTATATTTTTGTGATGAAGTTACTTGTTAAAGATGTGAAGGTAGCATACTTTGGTCTTCTACAACTTATTCTATATCTTCTCTTTCAGATTGTGGTATTGGTATGGAAATGTTTCCCTTCTCAACGTATCCTGCATCCCAATTCCAACTAACATTTTCATTAACCTTAACATCACGACTTATTTGTAATCTTTTGTGTTTGCAAGTTATATACTCTTTAGCCTTTTAATGGCGTATACCTTTTACGGTGTTTGTCTTCTAGCTTGTGACTTTTTTAGTTAATGGCTTTTTTGCAGTCCAAGCTTCAACACAAGTCTTGTCTTAAACTACCCTAATTGGTCGGGGATCTATTAAGTATGTAAACACAATGTAAACTATTTCAACACAAAAAGTATTAGGCAATTCTTTCTTCTTCAACATTGAACTGGCCATCACCACGACCGTGATATTCTTCCTTTTAGAGACAAATTTTCAACTGTCTTCATTGTACCTACTAAATTTTTGCTCATAAACTTCAAAAGATCAAACTAATTCAATCATAAACAAAGTAAATAAATCTTTGGTTTGCTTAATCAGAGTCACAATTGCGTCATACTTACTAGGAATATAAATTAGAATTTTCTCAACAATTCTTTTGTCAAGAATATTATATTCTTAAGTTTTCATTTGACTTACTAATTCTTTTATCATGGTATAGTACTCCTTTTATGGTCTCAAACTCTTTCATTTTTATTAATTCAAACTCATGTCATAGTTTGAAGTTTAGTGGTACACACCTTGTCACTTCATTGAATTTCCTCTTGTAGTGTACTCCACACATCTTTTGCACTTGTATCATTCATTATTATTGGAAAGACCATCGGCTATCGCTTGTTGCAAAAAGAATAACGCCTTTGAATTTTTCTATTTATTTTCTTTAAACTCTTTTTTATGAGCTACATTGAGAATTGATGTTTCTAAAGGAATAATAAAACATTCATCTACAATTTCCCATAAATCTTGAGTGAGAGAGAAAATGTCTTCATTTTAATGCTCCAAAAATCATAGTTTTCACCATTGAAAATAGGGATTGTCATAGATGATGGTCGAATGGTATCATAGCCATGTTTTAGGAAAATTTATAAGTGGTAATGGATATAAAGAGGGTTTCGTTGGAAAAATTTGGATGAACTTTTTTACGTTCAATGTATGATCAAGCATAGCTATGATGTCCTTATTAGTATTTGAGATAGTATAGTTAGTTTAGAATGTAGTTGCATAGTGTAGTAAGTTTTAGTTGATAATTGGAAGTTAATAGTAGTAAATAGTGTGAAGTTTAGAGCAAGAAATATTTTGTATTGATCTCAAATGATTTGCTTATAACCTACTTTTAGTTCTAAAAGCTATATTCTAGATGCTTTCTTTTAGATTTTTCATAACATTTCTAATACGAATGTGGTAATTATTTATTCTATGACGTATTCCATAAAAGTCAAAAATTACTAATTAATACTTATTTTATATATTATTAATGTATTTTAAAAAGATTTAGAAATGTACACCACCTCTCAATAGTATAGAAAAAAATGTTTTTAGTAATACGCACATCTATATTTTTAAGATTTTGTCGGTTGTAAATTATTTTAGTAAAAAAAAAATTGACAAGGGTGCTTCAAACAATCTTTTTTAGAAAGAGAAGAAAACTCAAACTGTGCAAATTTTAGGCTCAATGAGAATTTATACGGTAACCGTAATTAATAGTTTTCCATAATATGCTAAGTTAAGGGGCGTGCTTAAGCAAATTTATAATTTAAAGTATGAGGACCAGCTTCTAACGAATCGTCCTGATATTAAAACCATGTTTGCTTCTAATAACAATTGTCAGACTAATGATTTGATTTGGGAGCTTCTTTTATCATACTTTTTGAGACATCATGGGTAACTTATGTTCATAGTTTTGTGCATCATTTTTTCATAGCTTGAGGGAACTTTGAGTTTAAAAAGATTATAAAGGTTCTTACGGATAGACATGTTTTTGTGGTTCATAACATCGTTTTAGATAATCAACATAGTTTTATCAAGGATAGGTTTATTTCTTACTGTATATGCATTAGTTCAAAGTCTATTAATGTACATGACAAAAAGGCCCTTTTGGTGGACAATTGGCTATGAAGATCGATATTAAAAACACGTTTCATACATTTTTAAAAGGAAAAAATATTGTGGGTAGACCCAGTAGAGTTGAGGACAATCTACACTATGGCCTATGGGTATAACATTTTTTGGATTATCTAAAAAAATGACCTTCAAGATCAACTTGTGTATACTCTATATCAGAAAAAGTGTTTGTGGTACTAAAAATTTAAGAGAAAGTGAATGGTCGATGGTGATAGGAACACTAAATTCTTTAACTAAAAAATTATATTGTGATGAGACATCATAATAAGAGTTAAATAAATTTTTAGTTTTTAAAAAATCTCACAATTTTATTTTTAATTCATATAAAAAAATTCATAAAATTTTAGTCCTCTAAAATTTTTCATTTTCATTTTTAGTCCTTAATTTTAATTAATCTCTTGTGTATGTTTTGAATTTTTAAATAATTTTTTGCAATTCAATTATGAAAGTATACATAAAGGCTCGATTAATCTTTCAGGGTGTGGAGGCGTTGTTCGAGACAACAGTGAGAAACTTATAATTAGTTATGTACGTCAAATATAGGGTTGTGACACCCTACATGCTGAGATATAAGGTATGTACACGGATATGGACATGACGCTTCAACAAGATATTATGCACCTTCGTAGAAAACTATTCAAAGTCTTAGTTGACATGATGAATGACAATTGAAAAATCAAGGAAAATGTTCCAACTCTTATACATCACATTCGTGAGTGGAGTATAGATTGACAAATTGAGATCAATCACACATGACCGATTGATAATCGAGTTGTTGATTGACTTGTTAATTTTAGTTTGACCTTACATTCTTTTTGATTTTTGTACTATAAAGACTCCACTTAGAGAACTCCAAAATTTCTTTTTGATAATATCTCTGGAGTTTGCATGTCTCGAAATGTCACGATAACTTTATGATTTTTCATAGATTGTCTTATCTAATCAAGGTCACAAATTTTGAGTTTAATAATATTTCTTGAAATTAGATTCAAAATGTTTTGGCTCTAACAATATTTTGGCTTTTAACGATAATAAAGATAAAAATTAAAATTACAAAAAAATGATATAAGTGACATAAATACTTAAATTAATTTATAAAAAATACAATAAAATATAAATTTATAAATAATTGTTATAAATAAAGTTTTTATGTTTAACAAAAGAGAAGTTAGATTGAGAATGTGAATGGTGATTTTTGAATGAAATAGTAGCGTATAAAACTAAGCAAAAAGGGTTTGACCTTAGCAAAGGTGTTTGTCCCAAAGTTGTTGTGATCTGATAGCCCTGGAGTCTCAATTGTAAACAACGAATCTGATTCGGCCAACAGTCACACTAACATCAATAAATTCTTAGACCCACCCCAACTTTTTCTTTTCCTTCTGGTGCTTCAATTTGCCAGATCTTCATTTATCCAACCACACGCATCGTTTGACTTTGCATTAATGCTTCTTTTTGTGCCAAACAAAATGAAACCACATTAAAACACCAGAAAAACAAATACTAATTCAAGACAACAATTATATTATCATATGTGTGCAAAAGGTATTTACTATTTACACTACATTGTTAGTGTACACACACACAAACTCCTCTTAACTATTTATTTACATTATGTTTAATTTCATTGTCATTCCACTAAGTATTGTGATTTTTAATTTCATTTTCACTCCACTAAGTATTGTAATTTTTAATTAAGGAGCTTTTTAATTTTCTCCAAATTTGAGGTAAAACTCGTGGTCATGTTGCAAAAGTCACATTACATTAGTGATTGTCATATTGATTTTATGTATCTTTGAATTCTGGGTCATGATGGTTAACTATCGCGATTTTGATAAAAATAATACTTTTAATTTTTTCAAAATCACAAAATTATTATAATTTTTGTCATATTTATCGTTAATCTAGGCATAGAAAAAACGCAAATAGAAAAAAAATGTTATTACAGAGTTCAAACAATTGAAAAGTGGAAGTTAAACTAACCTTGAATTTTATATTTAATTGATTAATTCAAAATGCAAAAAAAGTATATTACAAAATAAAATATACTACTATTATAAATTAACTAATTTTCATATAAATAATAATATTAATTATATGTTCTTATATTTTACTTTAACTAAGAAATATCGATATTGATACGTTAAACCTTTTGTCCTGAATAATTATAATGAAATTTATAATCTAAGACAAAAAATAAATACTAATTGTATTTCTAAATGGCAATTAACTAAAAAAAATGAGTATAATCTACGGAAAAAAATAGAGAGGGAGACAATTTAAAAACACATGTTATTAATTATTTAAATTTGTACAGAACATGCAGCCGTGGACCACTCCATCCATCACAAGTCCAAAACTAAGCAACGGTCCCATATCCTTTCACGCCCTTCAATGAAAACCTTCCTATTTTATCTTCAAATTATTTCATAAAAGAACTAGCAATACATTTTCATATTATATTTCTAACAACTTCAAATCTACAAAATCAATATATTTTTATTTAAAAATAAATGTATACACTTTCAGAAAAATAATAAATATATGACCATTTTAACATAAACTGTTATTATAAAATATAATAACTAAATGTATAAACTCGGTATACAAATGGATATAGTGCTCTCCTTTTAAAGAAGTTATTAGTAATTATTACAATTATATTGAAAGTAAAAACCAAACCTTTGACTTTTTTTATTTCTGCTCATTAATATATCTATCTCAACCGTGAAACCAATTTTATATTTTTAAAGAAGTTAATTATAGTTATATGTTGCAATGTTTGGAATTTTTGAAATTAATGAAAATAAAATAAATGTACGTGAAGGTATGCAAGAAAAACATGATGGGAGTAAATGGTGTTTGGCATTGCAGAGCCAGCTTGCGTGATTCAGAGTAATTAATATAGGAAGCAAATCTGCAGGGAGAGTGTGTGTGTTGTGCTTTTAATTTCGAAAGCCCCTCCTTTTGCCTTGAGGAAGAGAGAGAGATAATGGGAATTTTATGATCAATATGTGTGTGCCGATACAAGTGACTTAATCTCTCAATTTTGTTTATTGTTTATGATACATCACTTGAATTTCACTTATAATGAGACAACTATATTTATAAATTTAGTTAATTTTATCTACAAAATTCTATGCTTTTTAATGGACAATTATATTTATGCTCCATCTAAAATGAAATATAAGAAAAAGTAGTAGTTGAAAAGTTGATATATCTAATTAGAAATTAAAATTAAAAAACTTTTAAATTATCTTTTTTGCTTATATTTTATTTTAGAGTAGTATTTATTTATTGATTAATCTTTTAGAATATTTATGTTCTTAATTTGCATTAAAAATGAAAATCATGAAATTACTAATTATAAGAGTATTTTAGTACAAATATATGGTACATATATATGGTGATTAATTAATTTTGTAATTCGTGAGTAAAAACGTTAATCGAATAAAACATGAAATAGAGGTACACAGTTTTGTATATTGTATATGTTTAAATATTTTATTATTAAACATTATATTTATTTTTTATATATTAATTGTGTGTATATTATATTAAACATGAAGAACAAAATCATAAATCTGAAAAGAAAAAAAAGGAAGACAAGAACTAAGTTTTCTATCACTATTAAGTTTTACATCATTATTAGGTTTTTCGATTCCCTTTTTTAAGAATTCATTGCGAACACAATATTGTTTTTCAGAAAGATCAAAGTAGAGAACGAAGGTTGAGGGTGAATTAGAAAGCGCTACTGAGTTTTTAGGTTATGGTTCATCATCGATTTGCATCAGTTTCTAATATTGAATAAATTTAATCTCATAGTGTTTTTAGTTTTCTATTTTAATTTTATATTTAGGATTTTAATTTGGTTTATTTTTAAAATATGTTATAGTTGTCAAATTAACCTTTAATATGATTGCCAAATGTATAAGTGATTAGTGCCCCCATCATTTGTTAAATAGCTACATTAGCAAAATTAGGAGTCAAATTGAGTATTTGGCAAAATGTATGAATTTCTAGAAATATACGACAAAAATTGCATTATAAAAAAATAGGACTAAAATTAGTGATTAAACCAAACAAGGGATCAAAATAGTATTTAAGTCTATAAAGTTATAATATCTAAAATCTAATAGATCTTAAAATAAAATTTAATCTTATTGATATATTTGCTCACAAATTCATCTAAAAAGATGACCAATTACTTATTTATAAAAGTTAATATTGGATAAATCTTTAAGTAAGCTAACATGATATGTGAGACTTAAAAAAAAAAACAAAACAAAATTAAGACTCATTCCTAAACAAAAGCCTTTAATTAAGCTAATATTGATTTCTTTAGTTTTTTTCCAACCTTAAAAATTGAAAGAAAAAAAAGAAATAAATAATAGTATTTTATTTACTTATTGGGCTTTGACAATATCCCTAACTTCAATATATGAGATGCGCACAAGAACACATCAACGCCTAGAAAAAAAAGAAGAAATTAAGTATTGGTGTTCAATATTGGTTTGGAAAACATTTTCCTTTTCGACTAAAATATTAATATGTTATTACTACCATTATGTTTGATATTTTAATAATTTTTTTTAGTAGTTATGTTTTTTCTTTGAGTTTGTTTGTAATATCAACTTTTGTGAATGTGCTTTGATAGAATTGGTTTCCATCGTTGGTTGATGATTTTAGTTTCCTAGTGTTACTAGAAAGATTTATTGTTGTACTCATTATTTGACATAGTGAAACTTTTTTTTTTTTTTTTTGTATTGGCGACTCGTGGTTTGTACCCTTGCTTTGAGGGGTGGAACATGTTAAAATTTGTGTTGTCCAATTTATAACTACTTACTCATTTTATTGTTATTATTATTGATATTAATGTTGGAATTCAAGTGTGAGTGGTTAGTCGTACATCGACTAAAAATGAAGATATTTAAGAGATGTGACTCATATATTTATTGTATTAAGATTTTTGATGGCGATATAGTGTCAACGACTCTTGTGGTCATTGAGAATTTGACATGTTATTGCTCTCACACGTCTACGAACTCTCAAACTCCCCAACACGTAGTATTAGAGCCATAGTTCAGCTTGTGGGGGAGCAGAAATGGATGATCCTAATGTGAATCAAGTCCAGTGTTGTTGGTGATTCACACTTGTGAGAGAGATAACTGGAATTCAAATGTGAATGATTAGTGCAACATCGACTAACTATGGACGAAATATTTGATACATAAGATAAATGACTAAATATCTTAACATTTTGAATTAAGATGTGATGTCAATATTTTTTGTAGTCTAAGAGCATTTAGCCTGTTAATGTTCTCGTACTCTCCAACTATTGGTAAATTATGTTGGTTAATTGGTAGTTAATTTAACGAGCTTTAAATATTCTAATGTGCGACTCCAACTTATGTTTGTGTGTATTTTTTACAACAAACAAATGTGTGTCATGTTATTCTTGAATTTATTCCAATTATCTTGATTTTCGTTTTTCAACTTCTTCATTTCTAATAAATGCAATATGTAAATTTGTACGTGTTTAGCAATTATGCAAGTGCTAAATACACCCTACAAATGCGATTCATCTTCTTTTCAATCGACAATGATATTGCATCTTGACAGAGTTGTAATTTAATACCAAAATCATTAGTATTAATGATCAAACGCTGTTTTGGTTCATTTATTTCGCCAAATATTTTGGTTTTAATGCACATTCTGTGTGCTAAAATAAATACACTCTATGTATAATGCGTATGAAACATTCATATAGTTCTAATGATCTGACTCCATTCCGATAATTGGTTGCAATTATTTATTACATGACAACAATGATTAATAAAGTAAAAATGCAAGAGTATCATTATATTTTACATTTAAAATTAGAGTCTAAAAATTAATAATAAAAACAAAAATTGATATGTCTTGTAAATAAAACTCAAATTATTGTTGTTTAGATATTTGATATATTAAGACGCAAGATCAAATTTGAGATATCATTTTTCCCTATATTTAATATATGTGAGTTTCGATACTAGACTCTTTATAAGAAAAAAATTGATCATAATAGAAAGGATAATTGTTTTCTTTCTTGTCTCAAAATATCAAATGCATGTGACACAAATAGTAAATGTTTGATCTCTTTATCCATTTATATAGCAATTTGATTCATGACTAATGCATATTTGAAAAACATACATTGAGATATGTCAAATTTTTAAATAGATCTCAATCACCTTAATAATTAATTTCCACACTTATACATGAGACATAGATATCTAAAACTTCAATAGTCATACTTGATAATTAATTTCCACACTTATATATCTCAATCTAATAAACTTTGACGCATATCTAAAACTTCAATAGTCATACTCACGCAAAGCATGACACAGGTCCAATTTCAACATTCATTCAACTCCGAAAATAATATTAAAATGATGATGAACCAAAATTTACATATTGAAGTTTTTATATATTCTCGGTGGCGATTATCCACGGTTCAATCAAATACATGCTAAAAAAAATAAGTTGTCCAAACATACATATAAAGATTGCATTACAACAATTAGTAATATAAACATATATAAAAATCATTTGCCATTCCACAACATAAAAATGCTATATCATGATGTTATAAGTTAATAGTTATCTTAGTTGTTTAATTAATTATTTTACATTAATTAATTGTTTATCTAATTGATTATATAAGCATTTGAAACTTTTGATGTAATCAATTCTCTCTATTATTAATATTATTTAATTTATTTTTTTCTATTATTGATAACTTAAATAAAAAATGTATGATGATAAACTTTATTTTGTTGCTTAGAAAAAAGCTAATTATCAAGTTATGGTTGACCTAAAGTAATGAAAACTAATGTAATGGATGAAAAAGAGTTTTAACTTTATGTCCCAACTATTTTTATTTGTTTGAGTAAAATATTTCACTTATTGATAAGTACGATCATTTTTACTATACGCTATTGTTCTTTGGAAAAACATGTGAAGGAAGTATTGGCTCCATAATATTCCGTTTATTTTTCATATACTGATTCAACCGATTATAGGTCGTTTATCCCACAATGATAGACCCTTTTTTTTTTTTTCTTCATGAATATCTCACAAATATAAACTTGGAATGGATAACTCGTTAGACATATAATGGGCTGTATGTAATGTATGATTAACAATTTTTATTTTTTTGGTTCAAAGGATTAACAGTTTTAATTTAACATGGTACGTTTCCGTATGTATTATAAGCTGGGGGAGTAATGTTTGTGTGATCAAAACCACAAAAGCTATATTATTTAAGCATTCACACAAATGAAAAACATATAAATACGAAATAATAAGTTTATTTTAATTATTATTGAAAAGAAACAAAATTATATATTTTTTAGTGTCTCAATGATTTAGATTTTGTGTTTGCCGAATTTACAAGAATTCTTAGTAGAGTGTGCTTAAGAGTTCAAATATAATACATTATTAAAATTTATTAAAAATAACAATTTCTACATTTAATTCAATTCAAGATTACATTAGACAATTTTATGTACTAATATATTTTGATAAAATTCATTTTTGGATGAAAAATATAATTTTATTTTATGTGTTTAATTTGTATAATGCATTTGGATTATATGTCATAATATTATTTTATAAAATATATAGACAAATACATAAATAATAGAATATAACTTAATACTCCATGTTTCCTAAAAAGTAAAAACACCAATATATGTGGCCTATTCAATGAAAGATGTCGTGTATACATTTTTCTCCGTTTTCATCACTAAATTTTTCGGCCACAAAGTTAGAGAAAGATTTTATTTTATTTCATAATTAATACTCGTCTTTAACTTTATTTTATCTAATAATATCTAAATGGGATTATCCGGTCATGAGCTTTTTTGTGTTGGACTTGCAACGAGTGAATTATGTCCACCATGAAATGTTTTTTTTTTTTTTTTTTAAATCACCACTTTTAGTAGCTAATAGTTAGAGAAATGAATTGAATTCATAATCTTTAAAGAGCTAAAATTTTAAAGATAGTTAATAGGAATTGAAGTGATAAACTTTTTTAGCTCTCTAACTAAAAAATTATGGTACTATTCAAGTGAAGAATTGGCATAAACTCTTATATAAATGATATATTCGGTCAATGAAGTGTTTAATTGACAATACATTCTGCATTGGCAGATATTTATAATCCATTTTGATTAAGAAAATTCATTTTAATTAGATGTGAATGTAAGTTTTCCGCAAAATTAAAATTTGGATATGAGACAAGTTTAATGATGTTGATATTCGTCCTTGAATCCGTTCCGCCAATAAAATTAATACTATTTTTTAAATTGTTATATAAATATGTGTGTATTCATTCATTTTATTTAATACTACTATAATAAATATGATTTTGAATTTAATAATTTTTATATATAAACAGGTGCGGATAAACTTGATCCCTATCGAGAATAGGAGTAGTGACCTAAATTCTACGCTCAACAAGAAAAAGAGGCGGATGCAGACTTTTTCAATTAGTAATAACGAATAAGGCTAACACTCAAAACAAATTTCCCTTTATAAAAAATTAAACAAAGAAAAAACAAATGAGTTTTGCTAACAAGTGCTCTAATTTAAGACGTTTGTTAAAGAAACAAAAATCAAAATTTTGTATAAAAAAGAACAACTTTTAAACTTTCAAAACTTAAAAACACGAGTTTCAATATATATTCAATTGACTTTCTTTTTTCCTTCATTTTTTTTCATTTTTAGTTTCTTAACAAAGCTTCTGTTAGCATTTTCCAAAACGAATTCCGGATATAACTATGGAAAGGTTAAATTAAAAGTAAAAAGTACCCTAAACAAATTCTATATATAACTATAGAAGTGTTAATTTCAAAGTAAAATATATCCTGACACGTATTGAC
>NW_027339413.1:0-14788 GCF_000331145.2 Cicer arietinum | reverse complement strand
TATCTCCGGGTACAGAGCATGGACGGCGGCAAAGGAGACGTGGCACCGGCAATGAAAGGAGGCGCGTGAGGGTAGAAAGGGAGACGGTGGAGGTGGAGAAGGAGTTTCACGTGGACAAGGCGGCGGAGGAATTCATAGAGAGATTCTACAGAGAACTGAGGTTGCAGAAATGGTTGGATAATCATCATGAGTATTGCTGACGTGGCATGTGCATGTGGCATGTGAAGCATGGCTATCTCTGAATCTCTCTGTAACATATGCTCCTAATGTTAATTACCTGTAGTTGTAGGTGTGTTATTATTGCCCTTCAATTCAAGTAATGGATTTTCGATCGTACTCTTTTCTAATCAACAAAACACCTACCACCACGTTATTTCTTTTACCTTCCCAACCTAAATTCCAACTATTCTACTTCTTTTCTTACAACAAAACTAAATACAATTAAATACTATGTCTTTTTTAATTATTAATTTCATGTTTTCGTCAGTTGTATTTTGTAGTCTTACTAGTGTTGGGAAAAGTTTTAAGTTTAGAGAGTCTTACTGGTTCTTCACATTGCACTGAAATTTGAATATGAGCTCTTTGAATTCTTACTAACTAATATATATGTGTCCACAAATTAAATGTTATTACTTTAAAGTTGATTTTGTAGTTATTCCACAATTTTAGAAGAAAGCTTATTTTTTAATATGACAATGAAACAAGTAGAGAGAGTAATATTATAGATGTTATATGTAAAAGTAAAATGTTAAATGAATGTAGATAAATTTAAAATATTTAAATATTATTGTTGTTTTTAGAAATAGTTCGAGTCATTATCTTTTTCTTTGTGATAGAAGAGTGAAAGAAAGTCACTACTTATGATTTTTTTAAATAGGATAGTGATATTTATATATACACTTCTAATTTTTTACATTCATTCAAGAGATCATTTTCTCTATTTTATCACATATTCTCTCGGTCTCATTTTCTTTCTAAGTGTATAGATGTCTCCTAATAATTTTTCTTTTAAATATCATAAATAAGACAACAATAGTGAATATTTTTCCAATAGTAAAGTGAGTGAGGAACGACACCAAAAATATGACAATTTTTTTTTGTAGTAATTAAATTAGAAGGTAAATATTTCTAAGAAAAAATATATATTTAAGAAAATGATGTGTAGAGACTCAAATACTCAATAGTTACTTAGAGTTAAAAAAATAAAAAAATAATGTGATAGATATCATATATTAATGATGTAATAAAAATAAATAGTTATAGAGAAAATAAAATATTGAATAGATGCAAGAAATATATATATATATATAAAAGAGCTCATGTAGTTAATAAAATTCATTGAAAGTCAAATTAATAAGAATATTGAATTTTATCTCTAACTAAAATAATAATTAATCCATTTATACTTACTTTAATCGAAGTGTAAATTATCACAATCTCTTTATATGTTGAGACAAAAAAATGTTGGTATATATTCAAAAGAATTGAAATTACCTTTATAGGTTAAAATAAAAAATGTGAAATTTCATTAGCGTGTGATTATAACAATTTCTACAAACGCATCAATTATACAATTAATAAAGTGAAAGTAAAGTATTATTTTAACAAGAACTATATCAAATATCTATTTTAATCAATAGATCACCATTAAAGTGAGCAATTAATTAAATTTAAGATCAAATGTATTAAATATATCATTATTATTTATATTTATATTTTATTAAAGAGTGAGTTAGATTTAAAATTTTGGAATTTAATTGACACAATGAATTTAAGAGTAAACAATCATTAAGTTGATGGATTATGATATATTTTTTCTTTCTCAGATTTACTTCTTCTTTATATTTCTTTTACTAAAAAACAATATTAAATCAAATTGGTAGAATACATCCAAGAATAATACAACTTTAAAGTTGTTGAAATAAAATAAAAATCTAAAAATAAACTTACAACATACAAGTTAATATTATAAAATAAATAAAAAATACCTACAAATATTACAATTCAAAAATGTTTAGATCATTAACTACATTAAAATTATAGATTAAATCTACAATAAATTGATGTTAAATTTTCAATTTAAATTAAATCAATACCGTAATTTGATGAAAAATCAATCAATGCCAAATTTAGGCTACGAAATTACCGATAAAATATGAAGGAAATTTTTTTAATATATTTTAAAATTAGTTATTTAAATAAAAGTTGCTCCATTTAAAGCTTCTAATTTTGGCTTGAGAAGTGCTAGAAATATTATTTTTCGAACTCTCACTCTAATTAATATTCTATGCTACTATACAAATTTTCAATGGACATGACATATTCGACAATTTTAATTAATTTTTGCTTCATATTCAAGCATGTTTGTGTGGTTTTTGGACATTTATCTCTATTTATTTTGATTTGGAAGAGAAAAATTTATTTTAATGTGTTTATATTCACCACCCACTTGTACCTGAATTTGCATCGTTAGTAATATTATTATCATTTTAAAACTTTATATATATCCACATATTTAATATTTTTTTAAAACAAAAAATTATAATCTTCTTTTCATAAAAAATATGATTTTATTATTTTTTAATTTTATTATATAATAATAATAATTTTATTATATTAATTATAATAAATTTAATTTTTAAAGTTATTATTTTACATAGATGGAGATGAATAAATTCAAACTCCACCGTAGGCGCGAGAATAAAAACTTAAATTTTATACTTGATAAAAAAAACAAATGTATGAATTTTCTTTGATTAATCATGTGAAAAAGTGGAAAAGATAAAATCCACCGATAGCCCCTTTGCCATGTCTTGTTTTTTTGTCTTAAACAGTGGAACGCCATGTTTTCGGTTTAATGGTGGATAAGGAGAAAGGATTAACAGTATTTTCAAAAATTTGACATAACGTTTGTTAGCGTCAAACTTTTTGGTGGAGACAGAAGCATGACTAAAGCAAAGGAAGGTGGTGCTTATGGTGGGACTAAAAAGTAAAGAAATAGTTGGTTAAATATGCAATATAAAGTTGAGAAGATCAAGTTAGTTACATCTTTAGATCAGTAATAGTATAAATAATAAGGTGTGTAATCATTATTCCTTTTCATGTGTGAGATTATAATCTTGACTTTGCGAGCAGAGTATACTCGATTGCGACTTTTAGTCTTTTACAATGTCACGCAGTGAAAGCTTATATATATATTCACTTTTAAAATCAACAATCATATAAATTTTCTCAATACATTTGCTAAATGCTTTTTTTAATTTATTTTCTATCAAATTATTAAAATATCATATCTATTATATTATTGTCTTTATCTTTTTATTTCATAAAGTATATATATTTTTATAAGTGTATATAAAATATTTTTCTTTTAAAATTAAGATGGTATAATAATGACACTTCTTTATATTGTATTTATGTTAGACGAAATGGAAAAGAGAGAAGTTAGTGAGAAAGAAGTTGGAGAGAGATATCAAACTTCTATTGTTTAATTTGCGAGAAGTTGGAGAGATATTAGTTTTATCATTGTCACTGTTCATAGCATTTCAGTGACTACACTGTCAATAAATTTGAGCTAGGTTCCACTATCTTATCTTATTGCATACAAAGCTTCAATTTTTATTTTTGTTTCATGTAGATTTGCAGCAAACTCATTTTAAATCTTGTGTTTTTTGGGCTTAAAGCCATGGACATTTTTTATTGAGAGAATTTTAAATAGAAAACAAAGGCTTGCAAAATCGCCAAGCATTTTTTTGAAACAAAAATAACTACGAAGCAATACCCCATCTTTTCTTTAATTAAATAATGTTTTTAAAACTTCACCTTCTCTTTAATTAAGTAAATATAATAGAATATATATATATATATATATAAATTAATTAATTGTAACAAAAAAATTAAATAATTAACTATAATTTTTTGACAAATTATATTGTTTATATTTTTTAAAGATTTTTTTGCCAATACATTAAATCATTAGGGTTTTCTGTTTCCTATTTTTATTCTCTTTCTCTTATATCAAACAATATATCAAATTTACTCAATTTCCCACTTATTTCTCTTCAGCCAAATACAGTGTTAATGTAGATAAGAGTGACTATTGAAAAAAAAGCTATTTGTCTATTTTGTACAACCGTGCCAATAACTTGTCAAATGAGACAGGCAATGCAGCGGGCTCATAGTTATTTAGATTTTAAATTTCACATCATACATTATACTTCTGAAAAAATTACTAATCGTAGCTAATTTCAAATAGCATTTAAGCATTGACTTATTATAGAGTATAGACCACCTAGTATAGATAACAGTCATTTGAATTTTGGGCTAATTAACCTATTGGGCTTTGGGCCTATAGAAGTGATTTTTATGCACTAATGTTACCATAGAGCATTTGTTCCTGCTCATTATTTGGGTTTCTTTTGAAGGAAAATATGTTAATCTTTTTTTTTTCGATCATTAAATGCAAGGTAAAGAAAATCAGACTGGATTGATCAAATTATGTGGATTGAACTATAAATCAAATGTATGTCTATTCTAATTGATAGTGAAACTGTCTTGTAATAGAACTAATATATTAACTTTAAAATTCAGCGAAAATTGAAAAATTAATGGTTTGGTCAGTTTTACATATTAGACCGTTTATTGTTTAAAAAAAAAAATTGAAAATATGGTCTTTTAGGCACAAGACAATTCACTTAATTTCATTTATTTTTTCTTTCTTTTTGTTACATTTGTCTACATAGCATCCGAAAAAACAAAATAGAAGCCCTACTCATTTCTTATTCCTTCTTTATTCATTTTTATTGTATGTCCAATCAGACTAGAGACATATAACATAAGCATAAGTGCAGAGAAGAGGAGATGTGTATGTGGAAAAGGAGAAATATAACTTGAAGGTTTGAAGACAAAATGAAGTAGAAGGAAGAGAGAGGATGAGTCTCTTGCAAAATGTTTGGGAATGAGTTAATTGTTCTAGGAGAATAAATTTGAGGTGGAAGAGTGGTGAGATATTTACAACCTTAAATATGTAATCATACATGATGTAGTTATCTATCATGCGTCACATGCCTGCATCACCTATCTATCATGTTGTGTAAATTATATGCATAGTTATTATGGAGTTGTTTTTGTTCTTAAAAAAAAATGAAAAGTATAATAAAATTTGGAGAATAAATAAAGAGAAAAAAAAAGTAATAAAATATGAAGAAAAAAAATAAGAAAAATAATTTAAAAATAATAAAATATAAAAAAGTAAGAGAGAGAAAATATAAATGAAAAAAATAGAAAGTGATAAAATAAAATAAAAGATAAAAGATACGAGAGAAGTAAAAATAATATAAATAATAATCATCATGTTAAGAAGTGCCTTTATACACTTCAGAAAAAAAGTATTTTTATACAAGTATTTTTTGAGATAAATAAAATTAGCGTGTATTTGATTATACAACAAAGATTATTAATTTTGATGGAAATAATTTTAACATAATTAATTTTAATAAATAATGAATTATGTAAATTAATTTATATTTCGATGTGTTATATTTTTTATAAATTAAAGTTGTTCAAATAGTTTTTATTAAAATTAATTTTATACTGTGTAATAATCAAAATAAACTTTAATTCATTTTAAAAGTAGACATTTCAATTCTATTTTACGTATAAAATATTTGTTTCATTTAAAAAGAAATCGTTTCATCAATTAATGGCTAAATCAATCATTTACCGTGAACGTAGAAGCTAGCCATTCCCACTTAAAGTCTGACGTGAGTTTAGAGTGAAAGTTAAAAAGTAGATACCAAATGCGTGGATTTAGTATTAGAGTTTGACGCGTTGAACCCACGTTTTAACCATTTTAACGTGAAACCAAACGAATACTTAGTCTTCAAGAAGATACCATTGATATAAAATCAAAGGGAACTTACATATTTAATTGGTGTTTACGTTATAATATTTGAAGGTTAAAGTTTAGTTCAGTAAAAAAAAAGGTTAAGTTTAGTTCAGTAAAAAGAAAGTTTAAAGTTTACAACAACAATTATTTTATCTATGTTTCTTCTAGTCATTATTAATTATAAACAAAAAAGTGATTAAAATTTAATCATTATTATAAATAATTTATTTAATATTAACTCTTATTATATACTTATACCTTAATACAAAATATTTAATGACGGTAATTGAATATTTGACATTTAAAAGGACAATTTAGTAGATTTTAATTATATTTTATCTTAAATTTAAAAATTTATTGTACTTGGAGGACAATTTTCTTAATAAATGTGATTTTTTTTTGGTCTTGTAATAGTGACCAAAAGGAATATGTTACAATTTCATTGATATATGAATATGCAAAATACAAGGGATCAATATATAAAATTAGAGGGGTAAATCACTATTTTAGTATATTACATTGTTATTTTAGTCATTGACTCAACAAAAAATACAAATTAGTCATTGAACTATTAAAATATATTTATTTATTTTTGATGTTATAACGGTTGTAAACTATTTTGATGGTAAATTGTATCTTTTAGATATTTTTTATGATAGTAAATTGCATTTTTAATGACTGATTTGATGATTGATTAAATGATATTTTGCTGAGTCAATAACCAAAATGACGTCTTATATTTTTAAAGAATAAAACAATGGATTATCCAATTTGAGGACAAAAATAATTATTTACTACAACAATAAGTTTTATTTATTTTTGAAAAACTCTCGCAACAAATCTAATATACATTATAAATTTGTGAGTTTTAAATTTAATTTATATACACTATCACTGTAAAATAGTTTTTATATTGTCAATCAATTATAATTATTAAATTACTAATAATATTTAATTTTTTTTCATTTTACAAATATTAAAAATATATAAAAAAGAAAAAAGAAAAAAATATTATTTTTATTAAGTTATTTATTAAGTATTATCTATATCATAAATATATAATAAAAAATATTATATTAAAAATAATGTAAGCAATATTAATTAAATAATAAAATTAAAAAAAGCATTAAAAATTGCTGCGGGAGAGATGGAGTATTAGAGTTACTTTTGAGATTAGAGTTAGAGTTACCCGTATGATTGATTAACGGGTAAATTGTTGTGCTTGAGAGAGGCAGCATTAGAGTTACTGATATGATTGATTAACATGTAGTAAAACTTTTCCTAAAGCGTTGATAACTATGCATAAAAATTAAACATTATTTTTCCGTCGAAAAAATATTTGTTTTTGAAAAACGACGAGCTTCTCTCTCATCTACAGTATATATCTATCTTTCTCTGTACTTGAAAATCTACAACTATAACGATTCGTTTTCATTTTTGTTTCCCTCCGCAGATTTCTAAAAAAACAATTCCCTTTCATATCAAACCCTAATTCTGCTTCATCGCGCATCTGTGTCATCGTCAAGACATTGTTTCTTTAATCTCTGTTTTATACACTTATTCATCATCTTCACTGATCAATTGTTCTGAAACCTTCACGAATCTTCTTCTTCTTCTTCTTCATTGATAAACGCTTCCCTTAACTGCGTTTCCAACCACGCAGAAATTGCCCTAAAACAAGACTAACCACAATCCAATTACACAGTTTAACTTTCCGGTGGTCGCCGGAGCCCGCACAAGGAAGAGTCGCCGGAGCCGTTCAGAACATTAGGAATCGGATAATAAGAAGAAGGACTGGGTTAGGGTTTCTGGATAGAAAGCTATGGATGAGTACGATAGTGGTGGCCGCAGTGCCGATAAAGCTCCTGGAGCCGAAGAAGAAGGGAGCACAACACCACCACTTCCTGAGAAGGTGGTTTTGATCTCAGTCTTTCATTTTTTTTCACTGTTGTTTGAATTTTTTTATATTCAAAATTTCCAATGAATCTTTCTATTTCTGTTAAGCATGCAAATGATTTTAATTTCCTTTTGATATTTGTTTCTTACCCTTGTTATTAATTGTTTCTAGCGTTAGATGAATCAGTGATTATAGATTATACCCAGAGTTTTCTGTTGGAAAATAGTTTGTGCCAGATGTTAGGTTGTTAATCTATTTTGTGCTTTCTTAATATCAGGTTCAAGTGGGTGGTTCCCCATTATACAGACTTGATAGAAAGCTTGGTAAGGGAGGATTTGGACAAGTCTACGTTGGTCGACGCCAAGGAGCTGGTTCCGGTGCCCTTGAGGTACAATATTTCTGTCTTCATTGTGTTGCCCCAATATTGACACATCTTGGTGTCACTATTGTCCACACTAGCTAGTGGAAAGACTGCCGTTTGGATGTCCTTTTTGTTGGAAAAACCTTTATAAAATGTAAGGGCAGTTAATCCCGTTATTTTGTGCTGAAGTCACGGGAATGAATGGTTGGCTTAACAACAGCATTGTGGAAAAAGTATGTGTACACCAAAGGAATCTAAAACGTTTATAAATAGTTATTGATATCGGTCCAATATCTGCAGGTAGCGTTAAAATTCGAGCATAGAAGCAGCAAAGGATGCAATTACGGACCTCCATATGAGTGGCAAGTTTACAAGTGAGTTTACTCTCTTTTCTTTCAACAGAGTGGAGCTGCTTTGCTGAGTTCTTATCCATGCATATTAAATGCTAACTTTGCTGCAATTTACTTTTTATAGTGCCTTAGGTGGAAGTCATGGCGTTCCACGAGTGCATTACAAGGGACGGCAAGGTGACTACTACATTATGGTATGTGCTTGTAAGTTTTTGAATGGAGGAATGTGGGGTTGTGGTGGTCTCTGAAAGTTTTTGTGACATAATGTTACACACAGGTCATGGATATGCTTGGCCCTAGTCTATGGGATGTTTGGAATAACAACTCACACACGTAAGTATCTCTAAAATTTTAATTGTAATGTAATTTAATCATATTTTGTTAATGTTTTGGTCAATATAGAATTTCTAACCTTTAGCTCGTTTTTGGATCTAGGATGTCTACAGAAATGGTGGCATGTATTGCAATTGAGGCTATCTCCATATTAGAGAAGATGCATTCTAGAGGGTGAGGCTCATTTTCTTGATTATGTTTGTCATTTATACCTGGGTTTTCTTTACTAACAGTTTGGATATGGCCTATGGGGTGAACATGTTTGTCCACCTGTGACATACTTACGCAAATCTGTGCACACACTTCTTTTTGAAATTGAACCATTAATATATCTTGAGTAAATTATGATATCATTTTGTGATTGTGATACGGACTTGGGTATTACGAGGTTCCTAAGTCTCATATTGAGTAGTATGAAATGTTCGGTGGAGTAATTGGTCCCCATAGTGCTTGGATATTTGTCAGATAACTCTTGGTATATTATGCACCAGTCAAAAGAAAGGAAAAACTATGTTATGTCATGTATGATCTGCACCCTCAATTTTTATTTTTAATCTTCCCCTGCCCACAGTGATCAATTAGTAAATAGTTAGATTGCAATTATTGCTTTATGAGGCCATACCAATGTGAGTTAAAATAGTATATATGAATCACATCTGCTGTAAAGATAACTTCGTCATCAAGCTGTCATTGTTGCAGATATGTGCATGGTGATGTAAAACCTGAAAACTTTTTGCTCGGACCCCTGGGAACTCCTGATGAGAAAAAGCTGTTTCTGGTTGATCTTGGATTAGGTAAAAATGCCATGTTACCCTAAAATATTTGATGCTTCCATTGCTTGAAGTTATACTTATTTTCTCACTTTTCAATTCTGACCTGATCTCCATTTTTATATGCAGCAACTCGGTGGCGTGATAGTACAACTGGCGGTCATGTAGATTATGATCAACGTCCAGATGTATTTAGGTGAGTTCCTTATTTAACTTCTATATACCTTACTTAATTTAATATATGGCTTTTGAATGATTCAGTATATCATATTCTTGTGCAGGGGCACAGTTCGTTATGCTAGTGTCCATGCACATCTTGGTAGAACAGGTAGCAGGAGAGATGACTTGGAGTCTCTTGCTTACACACTTGTCTTCCTTCTTCGTGGCCGGCTACCTTGGCAAGGATACCAGGTTATCCTTTTTCAAATTTAATTATTTTAGTGTTAAGTAAAGAAAAGCGTTATTCATATATGAAATTGTTTGTTACAGGGAGAAAATAAAGGATTTCTTGTCTGCAAGAAAAAAATGCAAACATCTCCCGAAATTTTGTGTTGCTTTTGTCCTGCACCTTTCCGGCAGTTTGTTGAATATGTAGTGAATTTGAAGTTTGACGAAGAGCCAAATTATGCAAAATATATATCCCTTTTTGATGGAATTGTGGGTCCAAATCCTGACATTAGGCCAATAAATACTGAGGGTGCTCAGAAGGTACTTCCTCTATTATTATTGCTTTATAATAATGTGTTTTATCATTTATGGATTCAAAGTCTAACTCTTAAAACCCTTTTTATGGGTTTTTGTTGTGAAGCTTATATGTCAAGTTGGACATAAGAGAGGACGATTGACCATGGAAGAGGATGATGATGAACAACCAAAGAAGAAGGTCCGAATGGGAATACCAGCAACACAGTGGATTAGTGTTTACAATGCTCGAAGACCAATGAAACAAAGGTTTTTAGCTGACACAATGATATTTTGCTGTTGATTCTAGCAGTCACAGTTTTTAACTTTTTATATTTTGGCGCAGGTATCATTACAATGTGGCTGATGAGCGGCTTTCCCAACACATTGAAAAAGGAAATGAAGATGGTTTATTTATTAGCAGTGTTGCTTCTTCTTCTAGTCTTTGGGCACTCATTATGGATGCCGGCACTGGTTTCACAGCACAAGTTTACGAACTCTCTTCCAGTTTTCTTCACAAGGTTGGTCAATGTTTATGTTTCAGTTGTGCTATTATCTATTGTATCTAATTTTAGTGCTATCTTTGCTTATGTTATTTTATATATTCCGTACTCTTTCATTTTGAAGTTGATACAATTTGACAAATCATGACTCTGTTTTTATAGGAATGGATTATGGAACAGTGGGATAAAAATTATTACATCAGTGCCATAGCTGGAGCTAGTAATGGGTCCTCGTTGGTTGTAATGTCTAAAGGTTAAAGTCATGTTCTTGATGCATTGTATATTTGGAATGGCAATAGTGAGCTTGACTTTGTTCCTGAAATGCTTAGCCTAATTTGACCAGTAGTGCTGTGTTTTAATTTTTGTCTCTCTTTTTTTGGACTATTGTTATTTTCAGGGACCCAGTACTTGCAGCAATCCTATAAAGTCAGCGACTCATTTCCATTTAAGTGGATCAACAAAAAATGGAGAGAAGGATTTTATGTCACTGCTATGGCCACTGCTGGCACTAGATGGGCAATTGTTATGTCTCGTGGTGCTGGATACTCGGACCAGGTATTTTTTCTATGTTTTAGACTGAAAATTAGGTGACAGTGAATAATTCTATCTAATGTGTGTTCTTTAATCTCTAAACTTGATGCTAGGTTGTCGAACTTGATTTCCTGTATCCTAGTGAAGGTATTCATCGAAGGTGGGATAACAATTACCGCATAACCTCAACTGCCGCGACATGTGATCAAGCTGCTTTTATTTTAAGTGTTCCAAGAAGAAAACCACCTGATGAAACTCAAGAAACGCTCCGCACGTCTGATTTTCCTAGTACTCATGTTAAGGTAAGACAGTGCACCTGATTTTCATTTATTCATTGTTAGTTCGATACTACATACTTATATTTGATATATTTTTTTCTGCAGGAAAAATGGTCAAAGAACCTCTATATTGCATCGATTTGTTATGGGAGAACAGTTTCATAAACAGCTGCTATTTTTTGAGATCCCAGCTGACATTATTTTGACCTATTGCATGATCATGCTTGCCCACATGATTTTCAGTCGGGAAATGAAGATCCTCCATGACAAATTTCCTGAACAATGCAGTTCGAGGTTGATGTATGCAGTATGCTACACCTTTCTTTATGGTCGCCCTCACATATATATATGATACAAAACCTATGCCCTGTATTTCAACGCTGTCAAAAAAAACTGAGTCAAGAGAAAAGTTAGATCTTGTGTCAATTGGAACTACTCTTTTAATATGAAGTTTGTACAGATCTAAACAGTAATTATTATGTTAAAGAAATTAGGTACAGGTTATGTTTTTGTTTGATGATGGTATTTTGCAAATATGCAACTATAATTTTTGCCTTTTTTAAATTTGTTTTTGAACTTATGGTTTGCAAAATGCTCAATACTTTTACGCGAATGTTTCAATTCTATTGACTCTTTAAGATTGGGAACTGTCTAAGCATTAGCTCAGTTACTGGTAGTTCAAATAATGTATTCTTTTTGTGTTGATATTAACTTCTGGAAATTTCATTTTTATTTTTCTGAATGTATTTTACTTCCAGTATCCAAGTCTACAGATGGACTTCTCCTGGTGATTCATTCTACCTGAATGGTGCTTATTTTGTTTGATTATTTTTCTAACATGAAGCACTGCAAGATGCACTTTTGATTCTTGTGAGAAGATGGCTGTCTTTTGAAGCTCATCTTTGGGGGATAATTTGTATAACACTTCACTGCTGAGTTGTGTATTACTTGAGAGTTACTGGAACTTTGAAACAGGTATTTAGTTCTGCATATGTTATTATCCATCTTCTAATATGCAGCCTGAGATTTGTGATTGATATGTGTCCTAATATGGATGAAACATGTGATGTTTATATGGCACCATGATGGCTTCCGAGCTTCATCCCTAATGTTTTGGCTGATACTAATATGTATACATTTCCTCCTCAAATCAGAAATTCAGGTTGCATGGCTGCTTCATTTAACATCCGATGCTGTTGTAACAAGTGGATGTTTTTGGTTGGTCAATGCCATGATTATGAAGCTGAAGCAACCCATATGTCAAATGGGAAACTGTTTAAGGATCATAGTTTTATCTTGGAACTAACCCCATGTGATTATTTCCACTTCCTTCACTTGATTTGTTATATTCTCTTTTGATGCTATATTTTGGATTTCACACTATGGCAACGTCTAGGGTGTGAAGATAAAACATACCAGTGTGTAATCAAAACTTGCCATTATATATAATTATATAATAATTGAATGATCATGATATTCACTGACAACTGGTTCGAAGAAATTCTACATATTGCATCATGTCCTTATGCTTTTCTTATATCCATGGTGTTTGTTATTAGTCAATTCTGTAAGGGTGGTAGGATTAAAGATGTTGCTTTGTTCCTCAATTGTAGAGCAGGGTGTTTTGGCCAATGTCGTTGTTTACAATGATGTGATTAATGAGTTGTGCAATGGTTCAAAGGTTAAAATAAATTTTTGGGTTTAAAGACAAGGTTGCTGAAAACAAAGTGAACCCTACTTTAGTCCTTTATAGGATTCTTATGACAGTCTGAAAAATGCAGCTAGGACAAGGGTTTCCCTCCAATGAGTTTATTTCTAATGCAATGATTGATGGGTGCTGTAAGAATGTGAATATGAATGAAGCTTTGAGGGTCAAGGATGACATGTTTTGAAGGGGAATAGAACACAATGCAGCTACTATTGATACAGTTTTACAGGATTTATGCCAGAGCAATGAAATGGAATTCTTTAATTTACTGGTAATGCAACCAAATGGAGCAAAGATATGAGGCTCAATGATTGTTTCAATTTTTCAGAGATTATTTCATAAGAAAAGTTTTTTAATCAAAAACTGTTTTTAATTTTTTTTTATCATGTTTGTTTAAGAGCTTTTTAGAGTACTCAAAATATAAAAATTCAATTTAGGATAAGAGCTTGTTTGTCACATAAAAATTTCTAAGAGACTATCTAAATAATTTGGTCTCAAAATCAGCTAGTGTTTGGTTGTATTGTAGGAGGTTGAATTGATTTTAGATGTGGAGAATTAGAATTAATTTGACATGTTCAGGTGTTGACCGAGGCAGTTGGAAGATAAGTTATTATCAAGCTAATTATACATTCCCATTCTAAAGAAGCAAGTGTATTTCAAAGGTGTATGTAACGAAGTATAAGCAAGTGTATTTTAAAGGTTAAGATTAGGAGGTTTTACATTAGCAATCGTGTCACAAATGAAATCAGGGACTATTGGAAGTTGGACCAACACATGTTTTGATTGCTTTTTTTTTTCAATAAGGGGTACCCCAAAAGACAAAGAAACAGATTTTTTTGGAACACACATTGGTTTGTCACATTAGTATAAGTATGATACATGATTTTAATCCAAACTATGTCAATTGTCATCCTTAACCCTCTCCTGGAAATCATGAATCTTTGTAATAAAATGGTCACTGCCATAGCGCTATGCAATGACCACCGCTTTATTTTCAAAAGAGCCATTTGACCATCTTTTCAAAAACAATTTACTATTTAAAAAAAAAAAGTTAACAACATATTGTCTCATGTCATCTTTTGGGTTACGTATATTTAATTCTTATGAAATTTTAAAATTTTATTTAATTCCTATAAAAATAAATTCAACTTTTTAGTCTACATTTTTTTTAATTAATTTTTAATCTCCATTTTAATAAGTTTTTGTAAAAAATTGATACTCTAAGTTTTTGTAAAAAATTGATACTCTTAATCTCCATTTTAATAAGTTTTTTAAAGATTAATTTTAAAATATAATTTTATAAAGATTTAAAATATATTTAACTTTTATTTTTAAAGTCAGAAAACTGTATTTTAAAAATACAATTAAACAGGCTCAAAATTCACACTCTTCCTCACTGATGTTTTCTAGAAGGGGTGAATCGCACTCACCATGGAAAGAAAAAGAAGAAACCCTATCAATAATGTAGTTAGATCAAGTCAGTGAGGGA